>NW_017728907.1:64891191-64906079 GCF_001723895.1 Crocodylus porosus | reverse complement strand
GCCTACGCCTGAAGCGTAAGTCAAATAAATTCACCTGTTCTTTCTCAATCCGCTCCGAGTCCCTAACTCCAGACTCTACGCCGCTAATCCCACCTGTCCGTATCTAATTGCCACCCCGGCCCACCGTGACCTTGGGGCCCGATCCTTCGGTTTTCCCCGACACCTGGGACATAAGGTCATTCCTAGAATTAAAATCCAGTCATTTCTTAGATGTAAAATATATAAACTTTGTGACAAAGTCATCCAGATTTTTTTTTTTTAAACTGGGAATGAAAAATTATTGTTGAAAGGAAGCACAAATATTATAGGCACAGAAGTGATGCAAACTGTTCTTCAATTTAAGCAAAGGAAAATCAGAGTAGTGCAACCAAAACATTTTCAGAGCCAAGGAAATAAAGCTGGCTGGTTGTGTTGTGTTTTGTACTTTTAGTCTTGAAGAAACTGATCTGCAATCCATGGTGACTTTTTAACATTTCTATCCCCATTATTTTCCTTTTATCTCACTGATGTACAAAGGCACCTTTATGCTGGGATGAATTCCTTGCCCTACCTTTCGCTGTCTGCTGCAATGCTTGTGAAACTGGACAGATCTGAGTGCAAATTAGTGTAGCTTCTGAAGTTGCTCTGACTTGTCCCTGAGAAGTATATCAGCACTGTGTATAAAGAGGTAGAATAAGGCAGTGTGGCTGGTAAAGATTGGAGGAAGTGGGCAGTGGTTATAGCCTTTGCTCCATTCTTCCTGCTGCAATAAAATTGCCAGCAAGGCTGAGTTCCTAGGCTGTCCTGAGGTCCACCCAGAGGGTGCTTGCTCAGGACCACCACAACCATTGGTGAATGCTTCTGTGAATGCCTCCTAAAGCCAGACCAGGTATGGTTTCTGGAGCAGGATGGTAGGCCTGGCCAGATTTTGGTCCCTGGCCCTCCCTGGTTGTTCCATGGCCACGACTCGAGGCCCTAGCTTTCATTTCAACATTTGGATGACTGACTATCTCTTGTTGGGGAAAACAACCTGAAGTTGCAAGCAACAGAGCAAACCATTCCTTCTGAATGAAGACATTTACTGTGACAAAGGCCACCTAGCCAGTTGTTCTCTGCTCTCTCCAAAGAGTTAAGTAGTTCCTCTGTCTCCAATCTAGACTGCACAGCCCTGAGTAACCCAAAATTGCTCAGCTGTTCCTTTTGCAATCTGCCCAGCTCCACAACCCCCAAGCTGCTCCACTCGTCTTCCTTTTCAGACTCTCCACCCTGCTTGTTAACCCCACCCTGTCCATTGTCAGACTTCATGAACTCCTCTGGACTTGGGTGTCTCCAGCTATCCCATCTTTCCTGATGTGACAACAAAGCTATTCAAATCTCATTGATGCTGGAACTCCATCTTGTCCTTTCCCACATCTAGGCAACTCTAATTCAGTGCCTCTCTAACCCATTCTTCCCTGCCCACCACCCATATAAGCTAGCCAATGAGAAAACCGAGGCATGCTACATTATTACAACATGAACACAGTTAATACATAACTATTACAATAAACCTGATAGTCCATCACACAGGGCTCTTTCTGGACCAGCACAACTATATGCTGCACTTTACACATGGGCTAAACATAAAAACTCAGTCTAGTTCTAAATAAGGTTACACCCATAATACATCTTTATTGGAAATTTGTACCAAAGAAACTTGCCATAATGGATATCTGTGGGGGTACCACTCTGATGTGCTGTAATTACAGCTTGTTGAAACAGACTCAACTAATCGAGTCTGCCAGAGTGTGCTAAATAGGGCACTCCAGCAGTCTCTGTGTCTCGAGTGTCGTCATCCCTGCTCTTCCAAATGGTGGCAGCACTTTAACTAAAGCTCATCAAGCAAGCTTTAGCTAGAGAGCCCCCTCCACCCTTCTGATGCACAAGGACGTTGATATGTGAGACGCTGCAGGCACTCTAATTGCAGGCACTCTTGGAGCCGCTCTAATTAAAGTGCACCCCCACCCCTGGGGTACACACAAAGATGCCCAGTATGTTTGAACGAAACATAAATAAAATGAAAACTGTTATTTGTTTCTTTATTTTGCAGGGTCTAGTGTATGATTTAAAATGTAGGTGCATTACCTAGATAATATGAGATAACCTACATGCCAGTTGAAAATCATTATTTTTTTATTCATCTATTTCATTATGAATGGAACTATGAAATAAGGGTCAGCCTCGTGGCTGATTTAAATTGCCTCGGTGGAAGTATATGGGGCTACACCAATTTGGATCTGGCTCATATGTACACTCTGTTCTGTGTGAAACATTCTGAGCCATTGTGCTGTAATCCCTACATTAATTATGGTGCAGATGTCATAAGGGATAAAAAATAACTGATGTCAAGATAATGGATCTGGGACTATGTGAAACAAATAAAAAGTCTCACAGGCCTTTTATTCATAGCCCCTGCTAAATATCAATGTAGAATAGGATGATATCTCTACACTGAGTTTAAAACCTAGAATGGAAATGGGCAGGTCTCCGTGTTTCTGTTTCCTTAATTTAAATGATTATTAATTACTGACTTTAGAAGTCTGTATAAAATATAGGTGCCTTTCACTAAATATTGTCACGCTGATAATTAGGAGGAGCTATAAGAGGATATTCTCTGGTTAACATGACTGTCTCTTTAAATACTGTTCTGTTTTAGCAGCAGGTCAGCAGAGCTATAGGTGTGTATGGTCTGTTGCTAAGAGACTAGGGATAATGGATAACCCCTAGACCCACAGCTGAAGCAGATGAGCTTTTGACTAGGCAAGCAACTATTTAAATGTTAGTTTCTAACACAGGACATGTTTTCATTCTGGGTTTCTTTATCTGTGTAAGAAAGGCCTTTAGTTGAAATAGTCCTGCTGGGAGCTGATTATGACTTGAGTAGTCTCCTATCTGCTAATAAAAGTGAGGCATTGACTCTTTATCCCTTTGTGTTGCTTACATGACTTAAGAATAGGAAAGTGGTTCATAAGAGGAGTGCTGGGATTGTACTTGAGCTGCAAGACACACAACTGCAAATCATCATCTTGTCCACTAACCAAATTACGCCAGGTGGACTCGATTCAGGCCCCTGCCCTGAACAGCCCATGAGCTCCCACCTGGGAGATGGGAGGTGGTATGAGTTCTGTTCTTCTTCCTTGGGCCTCGCCACTGGAACACTGCCTATGTAAAATGTGAGATGAGGCTGCTCCCTCGTTATATTCATTTAATTGTGTTCCTGATTATTACAACTATGCTGCTGGCTGAGGCCCCCTACAAAATGATTCTTGAAAGCAGCATTCACTGCCACACAAATCTTCCAATGCCAAGACCAGAAGGACAGAACCTGGCATAACTGATGGTGAGTTCTAGTCTGTATTTTAGGAAAAACCTTAGCATATATTTTACTTACAGTGAAATGGCCTGCTCCGTTTTTGGAAGTTTTTTTGTTGGTGGTTTTGTTTTGGGGGGAGGGGTGGTGTGCACTGCTGTTCTGTGAGACTTAGAAATGTGTTGCTTTCCTACCTCTTCTTGTCCATTTTACTTTAGGAATGAGAGTGCAATGCACTGCTTTACTTATACAGATCTTAACTTGGTATCACATGAGCTGCATATAGTTCTTATGAAACTATAGGGTGTGTAACATTCAAATCAGCATACCACTTACTGTAATGCTTTCTTTTTAAATGTGATGGTGTGACTACGACTGTGATACCAGATCACTGGTTGGTCCTTTCTTTTTGGAGTAGAACCAAACAGCATGCATGTGATCTGTCCTGTTGTTTCTGTTGCTGAAAGGTAATAGTGGTTTCTGTGTTGTCCTCCCTCTTGTAAATGTGCTTTTCATTCAGATTGGTATTTGTTATCCACACTGCAGAGAGAGATTTTTTTTTTTTCCACAGCTGAGTCCAGTCCTTCCCATTTGACTTTTTGAAATGCCACACATCTTGGTGATTGAAGACAAAGAAGCTAAAAGTGCCTCTAACAACTGTGCTTTATCAACTAACAAGAGGCTGTTGCACATAAGCCTGGTCAGAAATGCATTTTCTACTTTTCCCAGCACAGGTCAATGCTAATTGGCTATACTTGTGTGATGCTTTTATAAAAGCTGAAAAGTGAGTATTTGCATTGCCTCCAAATACACTCATGATGAGAATCAATAACCCCCAAAATGCTATGCAAGTCATCCTACTGAGCCAGCACAAGGGCTTGTAGATTGTACTATACATCAGAAACCATGGTTTTACTCTTTGTATTGCAGAATTTTGCTCTTAAACAGGTTAGCTTGTCAAACAGGCCTTCCCATCACCTTTATTCCATCTAAGAGGTTTACAACATTTACAATGTTACAATTCTGCACATAGAACTGATTCCATTTCTTTTCCCACTAACATGATTTCTCTCATTTGGGGGGGGAGAGAGATGCACTTTGATAAATCCTCTTAATAACAGTGGAGCCGATAAGTTGTATCCACATTTCACAGATTAAAAAATGGAGTTATTTTTAAGGGGCTTTCTCAAGGGAATATAACAAGTTATTATTCGGCTTGATGCAGGAATTGCTGGAAGGAAAGCTGTGGTCTGCACTAGAGGGATGTCAAACCTGGCGATTACAGAGATCTTGTTTGCACTTCAAATCTATGAATTGGGTTAGAATTTTGGAAATCCTAACTCCCAGTCTCAAGCAACACTGCTTCTCATGCTATGTACCTTATTAGACAGTAGGAAGCATTTGGAATGAAAATGATTGGCAGAACATATTCAGAAGCCATCACTGAATGTATAGACATTTTAGTAGTTCTCAAAATGATTTTTTTCCATATTTGGATTGGGAATACACTAGTGAACACTATATTTCTAATTAGTGCTTGTTCCTGGTGTTTCCTATATCTATTGTAGTCATGAAAGTTTGAGTTAATGATACGTTTTAAAATATGTTCTAACAAATCACTTCTAAAAGACTTTAAAATATTATCTACCATCATGAGTGGCAGTATTGCAAGTCAGTCTGTCATTTAGATTTTTTAAGTATTTTAAAAAAGAAAATATGTATGAAATAAATTTCATCCCTTAAAGTACCTCCCTGAATATGTGACTCTGTTCTTTCATCTCTGGACACTTGGAATTTAATTGAGTGTAAAACACTGATGATTTTACTTCATTCTACTTTCATTTTAAGACTGACATTTAGATTTGCATATAATTCAGACCTCATTCTTAATCGGCTAGTCTAAGTGAATAAGGCTTAGAACAATGTATATGCTTCTTACCTTAAAAGAAAACTTTGTCATGGTGAAGTTGAAGCATAGCATACTATGAAAATGTTGATTTCTTTCATTGCATAAAAATAGAAGATAAGTGTTTTGCTCTTTCAGCACTTGTATCCATCTTTTTTTTTCTTTAGTAGTATAAAACCAGGAACAAAAAAGCCTAAGTGCTGTTCTTTTAATGGAGAACACTTTCAGATGGGTAAGGGGTCACAAAAAGTCACCAAGTGATAAGCTGTGGTAGCGTATGGAAGATCAGATACAGCCTGATATGTCTAGAGATTTGTCCAAAAGCAGCTGCAGTCAGTGAGAGTATTTCCATTGACTTCAAAGGGATTTGGATTAAGCCTCAAAAGTGGTGGGCAGTTTGCAAGTGAACTAGATAAATATTCAGATTCAATACTCTTGTTTCAAGACATTTTATGCTTGCTTTTAAGGAAATAAGTCAGAATGTAGGTCTGCCAATACAAAATGGAGTTTTTTAGGGAGATGAGAGTTTTTAAGGGAAACGAGTAACTGAGATCTAAGGTGGCAATATAAAATGTGTAGGCCTGCCACACTTCAAAAAACATGAATGGGCATCCTTTGCTTTGGTACGTGATGGGGACTACAATCTGCATTTGCTACATATATATGGTGTGTGGAAGGCATGATGGAGCATGTGTAAACAAAAAGGGGTCCTTAATTGAAGTGATGGGTTTTTAAAATTACTGCTTCAATTTAGGGCCAATTAAACCCCCGTGTCATGCACACAACCAATTTAACTGCCTCTCCGGCAGTGGGGAGGGGAGGGTGAACTGCCGGTGGGTGGAGCAGTCCCTGGGCTGCAAGGGGCAGGGGGTTGATGCTTCCTGCAGCACCCCCCTGTAGGCACCCAGTTTGCATGGTCCCAGGCGGGGCACCACAGCTATGGAGGGAAGCACTGGGCCTCCAAGCAGCTCAGGCAAATAGGCTCCAGGGAAGGAGGGGGGTGGGGAGATCAGGCTCGCCACTTTTCTTGGGCAGAGCCTGTTTTCCCAGGCTGCTGCCAGGCTGCCTGCAGGGCTTCCTGCAGAGCTGCACGGAGCCTGGTGCCCCCAAGGAGTTTTAGTTTGCTGCACCCCAAGTCATTTAAGATGCATTTTGCCACCAAATTTCCTATAGTGGCTGGAATTAATGTGCAATACACCACCAATGCATGCAAACACCTATACCATTAAAGCAAAAGCATTTAACCCGCTTTAAAGTGTCATGCACACATGCCCCTCATTTTGTCAGCACACAGCCATGGACACCATGGCCAAATCATTCTTTGGATTCAGGGAATGGTCTGCTAAAATCCCAGTTCATAAACTGGGGAGAGGGAAGGGGGGTTAAATAGTAACTCCACTCTTTTAAAGCAAAAGGCACCTCTCGCTGCCTGAGACCTCTGGTAAACAGCCCAACTTCCACATCGCTCCTGAGATAGTGGCAGAACCTCCACATACTTGAAATATTAGTTGTTAGCTGTCAGTGTGCTTGTACACAACCAGGGTTTACCAGCTAGGAGCTGTGGCCTATCTCATAACTCTTCAACTTGCATAGTTTGATTTATACCATGCCCCAAACAGAGCTGCATGACTTCTCTGTTCAAAACCAGTACTGTGGACTTGCCAGCACTCTTCCCCTGCCCTTTGTATTTATCGCTCCATTCACTGTTGCCTCATGCATTCAATTCTTATTTTTATTAATTCAAGCATTGTAACTACTGTGCAAAAATAAATAAATAAATAATAAAAAAACTTGTCATTCTTGTAAAGATAATCTCTTTCAAATCCATTACATTTATTCATAAATGCATGCCGGCTATTCATCTTTTACATTAGAGTCAGCTTTTTAGTTAAATTATTTGAGAGGAAAATAAAGATCCTAGCTAGCTCAGATTACCTTGTCAGTCAACTCAAGTATATTTGATTATTTATGTAAAAAATTTTTAAAATGTTATCAGAACTTTACAATTCCTATCACTATTTAAACATTCTGGGTGAAACTGTGGCTGCGCAGATCTTTATGCTATTTTGCATTTTATAGCATAAATGCATACTGAAGTATCCCACCTTTCATAGATGAAATATAACTATAACTTCCACCTCCTGACTGCATTCACATGTACACACAGCTTCTTCCCCACAGGCACTAATACACTGGTATAGTTAATATTTTATATGCATAAAAGTCAAGGAATTAAGGAAATATCAGCATTCATAGCAAGTATATCCTACATTTTGTAGGCCTGTTATCCTACTTTTATAGTCATTTAACTTTAACTTGAATCTACTTTTCTGACCCAGAAATGAGAGAATACAGGAAATCTCCTTTCTTGGATTGCTTTATTTTGAGGTAAAATATATTTTTCTAAAAGCATATTGGGAGAAAAGGGGGTAAGACTAATTTTAGAAAAACAGGACTTTACAAATGGCTACTGTTGCAATGCTCTACTGCCCATCTCTGTATCCAGTCTTGGAAAGACCTTTTTCACTTCTGAGTTTTTTTCTATTGCTATATCACTGATATTTTTAGTACTGTCAGGCAGGGATGCAAAGAAACCATTTTCCTCAGGGTGCAATTTGATTCTATGACTGGAATTCAGTCATTGCTGCGTTTTGTTTAAATGTTAACATGAAGTGTTAGGCGAATTTACCACTGACAGCGCTGTTGCTTCACTTACAATTTAATATGACACTGCTTAGACAACATAAATAAGTATTAGTGTAACAATAGCCAGTAGAGGCAATGAGCGCCACCCCCTTTGTATCCCCAACTCATATTGGATGACCTCTTAACAACTTGCTGCATCTCATGTTTACTACTACTGGTGCTGAGTCTATGGTTGCCTTCTGTCAAGCCCCCATACACAAATCCTAACCACTGCTGGATTTTTGATTCCTCAAATTGTACAAATGATACTGCAATATTGGATGTGCTGTAAGAGTTTCGCAATCCCGGTATACAAGGTTTCTTTGGGTGAATCTGGTATCTTTTATTAGACCAACTTAAATAGTTGGAAAACAATTATTGAGCAAGCTTTTGGGTTCAAAAACCCTTTGTCAGGCTAAGGAAGTTTCAGCAGTTGGTGTGTGCTCGTCCTGGATGGAATGAAAAGTAAAGAAGATATCAGATTCATGCAAAGAACCTTGTCTGCCTATGTCCTTAGACCAACATGGCTACAACCTACACCCCTGTAACAATCCTGGTATTGCATTTAAAAACTGGCACTTCGGGGAAACACAGATTGCTTCTCAGTTAATCAGCTGATTAAGGTTAGCTGGTATTTTGTTTCTGTATGTGAAATATTTTTAGTATGGATAGATTTGAAATTTTAAACTTTTATTATTTATTGATTCAGACAAAAATATCTTTAGCTCAGTCAAGGTTAGCTCTTAAATAAAATTAACTTTACCAGGCCTACTGGTGTGCTGGTTGTAGCCATATTGGTCTAAGAACACAGACAAGGTTTTTTGTGGTAAGGGTAAATGTGATATCTTTTACTAGACCAACTAAATAGCTGGAAAAAAAATTCTTCGCAAGATTTCGGGCACAAACACCCTTCTTCAGGCATAGGGAGAGTCTGGTGTTGTTTTGTGTTCTCCTGGATGGAATAGATGCCAATATGCAAAATGAAGGTCTGGATTGTTGGATAAAATGTCTATATTTACTGCATAATTTTTGGTATCCAGTGGACATAAAGTGAATTTGGTAGGCTTGGTTATGAAAGGTGTTTTGTAAATCCCCCTTGAGGATTAGAACTGAGAGTTTGGAAAGAGAGAAAGGGGTTGGAGTCAAGTGTGCACCCACAGGTAATTGAGTATTTTTGTCTCTGGTAGACTTTCAGTATGCATTCATTCTGGTACACAGTTGTCATTTGGTTTCTCCTTTTCCATCAGGGCACTTAATGTTATATCTCATCCAGTGCACTTCTGGAGGTGCAAGTGTAAGATCCAGGAATGGTGATAGTTTTGTTGTGGGGTGTAATTTTTGTGGGAGTGATAGAGATAGGTTGGCAAGTTTTACATTTCTTGTCCCAGCATGGTCTGGATCCATTTGGTGTGTTTTGGACTACTGGAAGTTTTCTTCTGGTGATGAGACTGGTGAGATTTGGTGCTTCTTTGAAGGCTAGGATGGGTGGTTCTGGGAAGTTCTTTAAGAGTTTGGGTCTTGTTCCAGTATGGATGCAAATGTTTGAGGATTTTCAGTATGGGTTCCATGGAGGGAAGATATGTCATAACTAGTGCTGTGTGGTTCCTGGGAACCGGTTCTTCACATGGTATCCAGATAGCTCTTTCAGAAGTGTGATCTATCTCTCTGGAGGAGTATCCTTTTTGATTAAAAGCCTTTTTTGAAACTTGTGAGATGATGATAACGGGTGTTCTCCTCAGTACAAATTCAGTAATATCAGAGTGTTTGTCTTAGTGTGTTTAGAGTGATTGCTGGTTCTGTGTAGATATGTATGTTGGTCTGTGGATTTCTTGTATATGGTGGCTTGTATTTTACCATTCTAGGTACTAATCATAGTGTTAAAAAAGGAAATGTTGCTGCTGGAGTATTCAAGAGATATTTGGTGGAGGGGTGATGATTAGTTAATTTCTGATGGAAATCAATCAGAGTGCAGGTTTTCAATCTAAATGATGATGTCACCTATATGTCTTAAGTATAGCAGGGGATTGATGGTGCAGTCCTTAAGGAATTCTTCTTCCAAGTGGCTCATAAAAAGTTTGGCATGTTATGGTGCTATTTTGGTACCCATAGCTGTGCCCATGGTCTGGAGGAAGTGTTGGTTATTGAAACTGAAGTTCTTGTGTGTGAGGATGAAGGGTGCAAATTAAGTGGGAGCTCAGGGGGGGAGGAGCAGGGCTGAGCACCTCTGTAAGATTTGAAAATCATAACATGAAGAAATCTCTGACCAGATTGCTCCTTCACTTAGGTAGACTTGTTAATCAATTAATCCATTTAATTTTTTTTGCAGACCTCCCAAGAGTCAAAGTATAATTTGAAGCCTGTGAGGATGAAATTGCACCTCAGAGTACAGACCTAAAGATATTACTGAATTTATACAATCTTCTTTTTTAAGGCAGGCATACATCCTGGTGTGAGATATTGGTATATAACCTGGTAATATCCATATTGGCTAGGAGGGTATTGCTAGGAAGATAGTTTATGTTTTTAAGTTTTTGTAGAAGGTTGTGTCTTAGACAAAACTCACTTTTTGGTTGATGAGAGGTTTTAGGAAGGGTTCAGTGAAACTTGATATTTCCTCAGTTAGGTTTCCATGGTTGGATATGATAGGTCTGCCAGGATTCCCTTGTTTCTGGATTTTAGGGAGCATATAAAAAGTCCATGGGTTGGGTAGTGGGGGGATCAAGTTCTATAGTTTTTCTTATAGCTCAGATGGGAATGATTTGATGGTGGTTTTGAGTTTTAAGGCAAAAAGGGGAGTAGGAACTTCCTCTAGTTTTTTGTAGTGATATCAGAGACTTGTCTGATTTATTTTTATATAGTCTTCATGGTTAAGAATAACTATAATAGCTCCTCCTTTTATCTGCTGCTTTTATTACTATTTTTGGTGGTTGGATTTTAGAGATTCAATGGCCCTTCTAGGTTGGCCCTTCTACCAAAATGGCCCTGTTTGTGTTAATTATTTCATTGTTCATTGTTTTCCCCTGAACCAGTCAATATAGCAGTCAAGGTTTAAATTTCATCCACTGTGGGGTGTCCAATCTGATATTTTGGGGGGGTTAATCTTTTCCTCGATGTTGTCAAAGAATGAAGCGTGGCTGAAAGTTGATTTGTTTTGGTTGTAGAAATATTCTGTGAGAATAAGACAGGATGCCTCTTTGTGCTCTTCACAAATTATCTAAAGCCCAATTAAATAACAACTACCTAGTCATATATTTAAGGAGTTCAATTAGTTATTGAAAGGAAAAGAGTAAGTTTTTGAAGAGAAGTAGAATGTCTTATTTCATAATATGCAAGAATGCTTGTGTATGATCTCTTTTTGGACCAACTGCAAGGTTGGGATGAACATTGGCAATCTTTTCAGGCTTCTATCATAAAAGATGGTTTCAAGGTTCACTCACATATTATTTTACCATAAGAATTATTGATATGAGCAGGTTTCTTTCTCATGATGCAAGATTAAGCCTCCTCTTTAACTTTTTGTATGGTGCTCATTCATCAATCAAGTCCCATTCAGTCCTATGTGAAGACTTATCTGGATCTTAATTGGAAGATTATAAGCCTTGTCTGGGATCTCTTCGGGGTGAGTTAAACCCATAATTAAAAAATAAAATTCCTAAATAGATACAGCCAACGCATGTTGAGTTTATTTAACTCATAGAGATTATGTTATTCTCTTTTGAAATAAGTATACCATTTATTTACTTTCCTAACTGCAAAAAGTCAAATTATATCTTCAAGAAGTCTTGATAAACTACTTTTTAATGATGACCTTAGTTTTATAATTGCCAGTAAAGAGAACCTTTTATTGCTCTGAACAACACATAAATTTAATATATTGAAAATTAAAGTTTTAACTTAATGAAGAAAGCAATTTTAGATGTAAACAACTAGTTTGAGTCAAAAGCCTAGGGATTTCAATAGTCCATCATCTAGCAGTGTGAACACTCTGAAAATGAAATGTCTGAATTGCCTAAAGCGTTTGAAATAATTCCCAAAACTGACCATCTGAGGTACATTAGACCATGTAGAGTTCAGCACTGAAATGTAAAATGTAGTTTTCCCAAACTCTTCAATGATCTGTGGCTATTAGGCTTGTGTAAAGTGGGTAGTATTTATTCACTTCAGATTTGGCCAAGTCGCAGGACAGTGATTCGAATCACCGAATCAAACAGGCCCCAACCCCCACCCACTCTCCCGCCTATGGCTGCCCTGCCTGGCCGCAGCCTCCCAGCTCTAAAAAAACAAAACAAAACAAAACAAAAAAAACCCATCCCCACACTCACCAGCTCCTGCTGGGAGTGGGGTGGGGTGGGAAGGGTGTGATCCCCGCTGCCCCATGCTGTGTGCAGGGCTCTGCCATGAGCCTCCAGGCCCACCCCATGGCTGCCCTAGCCAACCCCAGCTGATGAGTGGAGGCTTCTTTTTTTCTAAGAACCAAAATCTAGGGCTGGGAAAGTGGGTAGGGGTCCCCCACATGGTCCCCTCCTTCCAGCCCCCCGCACTCTCTACTTACCGGCATGGAGTCTGGGTCCAGCTGCCTGCACCAGTTAAGGGACTGCCTGAATCTCTGTAGCTCTCTGAATCTTTTTCTGAATCTATTCAGAGAGCTTCAAATTGATTCAGACCTTTTTATTGGTGTCCTGATTTTTATTTCGATTTGGAGATTTGGCCACCAAATTGGGCCCAATCTCCTCTGAATCGAACAATACATATTGCAAGCCACTGTTCTTGATACAGGTTCATATTTAAGTAGGGCAGTCAAGGTGGTATATTCATATGATTATATATTGAAATTCCTGTTGTAGTAAAGCAAATTCTTCACATATTTTTTTAAAGGGGACAGCTTTATGCTCTAAGAAATTAATTTGCTAGAGGGGAGGGGAAATGAAGGAAATTTAGCTCACTGAAATGAAAATACAGCAATAGCAGAAAATTCAAGTTATGCTCAAAGCCTGGACATTTGGTTAAGTCCCATGGACTTCAATAGGACTTGTCAAGCATGTTTAAGTGCTTTGTAGAAGAGGGATGGATGTCAGCATGCTCCTAAATATTTGTTGAATTGGAACTTTAATCCCCCTTGTGCTTTTTAGTCTTAATGGGATCCCTTGGAGTTGTGATATTATTTGATTTCCTACAACTATGGGGTCATCTGGCTTGAAACAATACAGATTTCTGCATTTTAGGATTCTGAAGTTATGCTAGTATGACAGGTTTAAAACTGAGCATTGCAAAGCATACTCGGATATGACACAGATGACACATCACTGTCACAGTGTTAATTTAAACTAACTTTCTGAATCCCTGTTCTGTGAAGTAGTGAGTGAGATTCACTGTGTAGCCCATAGCCCTCTGAGATATTTTGAAATTATCTGCACCTTTCCTTTCATCAGTCTAGCTGTTTGATCTGTATTTCTTAGAATTATTTTGGGACAAGAAATCAAGTGCAAACAATGTTGAGCTAATTATAATATGCTTAGTATTTACATTTTCAGAGTGTTCAGCAAGCAAAATTATTCTAATAAATAAGGCAAGTATCAGAGGGTAATAACCCTTCCTAGTACAAATGAATTTAAATCTGTTTCCTATATGTCATTATTTTGGCCAACTTATTTTTATTCTCCAGAAGGAAAATCTAAAGAATTATGGCTGGAGTCAAGAAAAAGATATTGGCCACTAAGACAAAAAGTAGTATTTTTACAAAATGAAACTCCTCCTGTGGTAATGGATGTCACTTGACCTATTTAAATCTCTCCAATACAAACATATTGGTCTGATAAATTTAAATGGTCTAGTGTACCATTTAAATATGTTAGAGCTGTTTTAATAGGCTCTGGTCAACCAACCAGTATGACCTGTGTATGTGTGGGTACACATGTGTTCATATAATTTCTTTAAAAACCCTGAATCGGTTCTTGAGTGAAAGTACTTGATCTTAGCTTGCACAAGAGACTCTTTCCCCCTTCCCCCCCCTACAGTTTTTCTCTTGGCCTAGGCACCTAAGCACCACATATCACAATGCTTCACAGAGGCTGAAATCAGCTATGAAATGTTGCTACATTCTTATGTTGATGAACATCTGTTGATTTAAAGGATTGAAACATTGAAAGTAGGGTTGGTTGCTGTCTTGTTGGGTTTAGTTGTTAAATAAAGTTTTAGCCCAATATTGGTACCAGAGGTTAGAAAGCAGCATATTTCTTATGATTGGTTAAATTTCAACTAATGCTTTCAAGCTAATAAACTATATCCCAAATTGGGGAACGGGTGGTGGTCTTATCACATACATCTAATTAATAACACAGAGATTCCCACTTTCACTGCTTTGTATGACTAATAACTAACTTGGGGATTCATTAAGATTCTCTTTTGGACCTCTAATACACTGACTAAACTGGGGTTCATTAGCTTCTTCTTTCCCCTGTTGTTTTCCTAGCTACTCTTTTCAGCTCTAGTTCATAGCTGAGAGAGGTTTTAAAAAAACAAAAAAAAAACAGAAGAAAGTTAGAAATTTAACATAGTTCTGTCCTTCAGCTTTCTAAGGCTATAGAAGCAAAAAGCCTGAGGTGGAAGTCAACAGAGAGAGAGAAAGGAAACTGCTAAACTATAAACATAGCTTATAAAATAAGGGTGCTTATGTGCATGATATTTTTCCCATGATTAGCCCCCTGAAAGCACTCTACAGCTGTGACTTAACACAAGGGCATGGCTGCAAAGTGCTTTTAAAATTGCTGATCATGTGAAAATTTAACCCTGGACAAATGAAGTAAGAATAAAATTATGGCACTCTAAAGCAGGGTGCCCCAGGGAACTTGTATGCCCTCAAGGGATAATTTTATGTGTGGGGTAGGGGTTGGGCTAGTGCTAGCTCTGGTGGCACACCTGCAAAGAGAACCCCCCAGGGCTGTCAGAGGGGGCCAGAGCTGGGTGTGGGGA
>NW_017728907.1:64881904-64891091 GCF_001723895.1 Crocodylus porosus | reverse complement strand
GCTCCATGGTGCTCCCCATCGGCCTCCCTCTGACCTGTTGGGTCCCAGTGGGGAGGGTGGGCTTCTAACTCATGGTGCTTTATGTTAAGTGGCATAATTTACAGTGGGATGCTGAATGTCTGTAGGCACCCTAACATTAAGGGTAGCTCACTCAGTTCTTTGTGGGTTTGGTTTTTTGGGGGGGGGGGGGAAGGGGGCTTGCCCAGGTGGGCGGGGCACTGGTTGGAGGCTTAAGCCCGGGGGGGGGGGGGGGTTGCGTCTCCCTATATTCCAGGGTTGTCGGTAGATTGAGTTTCTCATATGAGATGGGGCCAAATTGGCAGACTGCTCAATCTATATAAACCTGCTGTGACAATAGACTGAGGAAGCCACTGGAAGATATAATAGGGCTTAAATCTACTCCTACTGAGAGCATATGACTTTTGTTCATACTGTCATATGCTTTAGTAGCTGCCAGACAGTCAAAATGCATTGTTTTCTTTAAATTGCAGACCCTTACACTGCCATCTATGACTTTGCAAGACTCTTAATCTTGGGGTGACACTCTTGTTTTTACGAAGTCAGTTGCTTGATGAAACTCTCCCAACTAGGCAGGGTATTCAGTGCATACCTATTGATATATTAAACATCTAAGGTTTCAGCAGCACCATTTGTTGAGAACTGTAGAAATTTTGAATTATTTCTACGTCCCTATGTTATGTAAACCTGTAGTCTAAATGGGAAATGGCATTGAGGATGATGAATAATCCAGACCCACTCTACAATGGCAAAACTCCATCTGAAATGACATATTCAAGGTATCATTCCCTGAATGAGGACAGCAGAATTTATCCCTATCATTCTTATCATTTATTTATTTTACTATGTTTTCCATATTGCTATAAGCTTTCCATATAGTGGCCAAACTACAATTTAAAAGTTTTTTTTTGTTTTTGTTTTTGTTTTTATTTTTGTTTAGTTTGTTTCTTTGGGGAGGGGGGATTATTACATAACTGAAGTGTAAATAAACAATACAACACTAGCTTGTATAGTAAGGCTAGATACAGACAGTCAAATAGCTCAAGGAAGAATTGATCTAATTTATGCTGGTTTCTCTAATGAACAGAACTTATGTTCACTCTTTGGTTGGTCCATTTCTCCCCCCCCCCCATCTCCCAGTGGCTGAGAGGCAAGGGGGTGTGGTGGGGTGATTGGAACCTGGCAGCATCAGGCTTTAGGGGGGAAGCCTCTTCCTTGGCGGGTTCCTGACCTGCTGAGCAGACCCTGGTTGTGGGGTGGAGAGGCCAGGGCAAGGGTCCGTTCCCCTCCCTCTCCTGCCCTCTGTTGTCACTGGCCAGGCTGGGAAGCAAAGGCTTTATTGCATCATCTCTGTGATAACCCAGAGCATATGAGCTAGGGCACAGGCTAGCCTGTCTGTCCTAAGACAGAGGGTTAGCAGGGGGGCACAAAGCATATTGGGGGTCTGCAACCTGACTTGTTGGGAAGGGGGTGGGGGGAGGCAGAATTTGCAAGAGAAGTGCAATAGACCAGTTTAACCAAAAGTGATTCAATCTGACAGTACATCCACCCAGGTCTATTTTAAACCAGATTCTGCCTTTTTTAAATCGGTCTGTGTGTGCTGACTTCTGTTCTGTTACAGTTTTAGACCAGTTTCTGATCACTTATACTGGCTTATGTGTGATCTCTTTCCCTAGTCTAAAAGGTCTATTTCCTGATGTCTGCCTAGGTTCTCTTTGCTTGTGTGTTCAAAATGACATGGTTTCCTTTGTCAGACAATACTGGGGTGTAAAATCCATATTCTGATTTACTTTGTATTTTACTATGAATTGATCTAGTTTGTTTGTTTGTTTTCAAGGGGTATAGATGCTCCATCATAGTTTTGCTAAGGTTTTTGTTGTTGCTGCTGTTAAGCAAAAGATTCAATAAAGCTGTAAGGCCGACTATATTTTACAACGCCACAATGCAGGCATGTATTTACATACATAAAGCAGTCTCCTAATGATTCCGAGTAGCATGACTAAAAAATTATAAATACACTGAGTTACTGATAAGTTAAAGAAAAGTAAACTTGATTTACCCACTCATCCAGAACATAGTAAGCAATTTCTTTCATTAATATCACAATTTTAGTAAAAAAAAAAAAATCACCATATAAACCAATGATGCTTTCCTGTGCTGGAAACATTTTCAATAATGACACATTTAAGGGGAAAAAATAGCTTGCTGTAAAAATGAGCAGTACTGTATAAATACTCTTAACTTAGAAAGTTGTTATCAGTTTAGACACAGCTTTCTGTGCTGTAATAACACAGCAAGGTGGCATACTGTATATATCAAACATTTTCATGGGGAAAACTATTTCCTTATATTCACAAACTGTGAATGTTGTAAGCCAACCTGCTTATAACTTGCTGCTCACAGGAGATATTTTTCTGAATAAATTTGTAACTGGACAGTAAAGCCCTTTAAGGTAGAAACTCCTATTTTCTCCCCAACGCCTTGCACAATGGGGTGCTGATCCCTGACTGGAGCACTGTGATATAAATAATAAAAATAGCAACCGAAGTGGACTGACTGAATGGGAGGTGTAGCTATGTATCAGAATTCCCATAAGTATTAGAGGTATTTGTGTTAGGATGGATTAGGATTTAGAGTGAGTTAACTAGATACTCTACATTTTTGGAGGAAGTAATATACATTTTCTTGATATAAATTAAGGCTGTAACTCCCGTGAATATAATGGGCTTTATCCTCCTTATTCTGCTTGTTTTCTGCAAGTAACAAGAAAATGACTTGCAACTCTCATGCTTGCATGAGAAGGGACTGTATATTTACCATAGGCACAATTGGTAATTTTCTCTGTTTTGTGTAAACTTTCAGCCCATTAATTTACTAAAAATGTTATTTTCCCAACAACAGAATAACTTGCATATGACTTCTGGGGCTAGTTATGAACACCACAAACAAGCTCTTTGTGTTTATCATGTAACAATTTTCCTCACGGTTGCAAGATGCATAGTGCCTATTCATGTTTACCTACCCACCAGCAAGTGTGTGACTTTATTTTTGAGTAAATACTTTTAGAAGTGGCTCTTACTGGAATAAATATTCATGAACGAGGTCTCTCAACAGCTGAAAGATCTGCCTGAGATTTTGCAGAAAAGTTGTATTTTTATGTATTTAAATGAAAGGAGTTTAACAGATGTACATCCACTTTTGTTGATCTTTTTGCCTGCCTATAGGATATGGAGATCTATACTAATACATAGAGCAAAAAAAAAAGAGTTAACCCACTGGAAAGCATGAATGCAACCTGAAAAAGAAACGTGTTTCCTAAGTGAGTTGTGCTAAGCCTACTGTGGTTACAGTAAGTGGCATAAAAGGCTGCTTTAACTCTGTCTATCACTCGGTAAACTCAGCATACATTTAAATATTAGTTTACCACTTACAGGCATTAAGTAAATGCCAGAGACGCAATGAATAGGGACTGTATTAAAAACTGCTGGTGATAGGCTTGAGTTGAAACATCTGCTGACAAGCTATGGAGCAAAAACTGCTTTCAAATCGCAAGACCTCAAAGTTTTGTCTCTGGAATGAACAAAATTCTCTACCTTAAGTTACAGAAGTCCACATGTTGATAACTTGGTGGAAGTTTCATTTTTATTTCTGAGTAGGAGAAAAAAATATTTCCTGATATTTGTAGTTTAAGGAAGGTCCCCATGATCTTCACAGATCTGATAGTAATAATTCCTATAAGTCAGCTGAAGAAATAGTTGAAGTAACTCTAGTTTAAATTACTCATTTTGTAGGGCAGTGTGTTGCCACCTAGCAACGAATAAGGATTAGTCCTGTTGATAGTTATGGAGGCGGATAAGATGCATTCAATTATATATAAAACTTGCAATCTCCACTCAAAAGGTTTTAAAAAATTATCAAAGATTCATTTGGAAAGTTTTCCATCTGATCTCAGTCTGAAAGGCTTACTTCCAACCTACCTGTTGCCTCTATCTGGACAGGATTTTTTTCTGATTTGGCATCTGATTCAGTGGTGGTTGTGATTTAATTCTTATAGGTACCAGCTAATTCTTAAATCACGATGTGAATATCTTTCTCCGTTGTTTTGATACCTCCCCTGGATCCCAGTTAGTCCAGGCAGTAGGGTAAAAGAAGGCATGCTATCTTACACCAAGGTAATTTACTGCAATTAAGCGCACATGTAGATACTGACCAGTCAGCCCAGCTAGCCAGGGGCCAAACTCCTGCCTCCCACCTAGCCACACAGCTCCACACTTTCAGCACGCTTATGCACCAGCCAGCCCCTCTGCCATCTGATGCCGGAGCCTGGGACTGACCTTGACCCTGTCCACCTACTAGCCAAGGCCTACTGTGCCCCATCTCGAACTGCTGCTTTCTGGGGCACACTTGTAGATGCTGCACCTGGGAGTAGTTTACTTTGGCTGAAACTGCTCTGGAGTTTATTGCTACACCTTAATTGCATGTTTCAGCATATAGCTGAAATTACCCAGAGAAAACCTCTTCAAATGGGGGTGGGGGATGGGGGAGCTCTATGTAGAAGGCCATGAAATTTATTTGATCCCTTCCTTTGCAAATTGCAAATCTTATTGCAAAATAAGTTTTTAAAACCCCTCTGTTTGGAACAAAGGACATTAAAAAAAAAAAAAAAAGATTTTGTAGTATTTCTGCAGGATATCACTTTCCCATTGCCTAATGTGGAAGTAGTACCTTTACTGTACTGGATTTACACAGACTACTAAACTGCATCAGGACCTAAAATTATCTGAGAAATATTTGTTTGTTCTGAAAGGCCAGGGTCAATTCAAAAGATTTGTTACATGATGGATTATCCCCAGCAGTGTGTGTGTGTTGAAAAAAGTCATGTATCACAGAAAGGTCAGAAATCATCTATCACCTGTGCTGAAACTTCTGTCAAGTCAGGCTTCCGAACACCAAAGGTTAGGCTCCAAAAGAAAAAGAAAGGGGTTGTATTATGTGCTGGAGTTACTGTAATGAGTCACCTGAGTAACAACTGCTTTTTATAGATCTGCTATATATCACCTACATTTTGCCAAAATGATTATTGCTTTTGGTTAGTTTCCTTACAATTAGGCAATTAAAAAAAAAAAAGATCCTACCTAATGTGGCATTTTGGCTTGCTTTAAAATGCAATACAAAGTCCTTCCCATGTCCTGAATACATTTTTATTTAATTAAAATTGGTGCCCATTTTTCTTGACCCAAAAGTCTGGGATTTCTAAGGATGTTTCCAGCATGACAGAAATATCTACAGTCAGATTTGACGTATGAACTCGTAGGAAACTTTTTAAGCAGTGACGAGTTTTAGAAATAGATGACTAGTTCACAAGTCAAACTTACCCATTTTCCATGAGTAAAAGTTGGGACAGTGCCGTTAGCAAGGAAGAGAGGAAAGATGCATCTGCCAGTCCCCCAAAGGTCTTCCCTGTTCCAGAATGTTGCTTGAATGCCTTTCAAAAGGAAGATCTGGGGCTGAGAAGACATTTCCTCTAAGGAAAGAATATGTTCTGATGGCTCGCAGAATTATGAGCCCTTCTGGGCAGGCAGAAATCCTGGGAAGCCCCTGAGATGAGGGCTGGGGAAGCCCAGGAGTAAGACTCGCAGGCTAATAACAGCTGATTCTTTTGTTCCTAGATAAGTCGCATGTTTTGTCTGGGCACGAAAACACGCAATGACTGGTGTGCATGCTAGTCGCCCTTTTAATTGGGGTTTCATGAATGGCTACTTTTCGGCCATGGATTCAATGAGGCAATCCTGGGATACTGCAAAGTACATCTGCAAGTGTCTTAGGATAATAAGTCATTACCTGTTATCCAGGGGACTTCTTTAAGTCGATACAGACATCTGTATGATACGTACTTTGTTTGAGGATAAAATGAGATATCCCACAAGAAATGCCTTGTCTGCGAGCAGCTGTCTTTCTGATAACTGCTACAGAGTTGCCCTTGCTACACCTGAATACAGCTACTGGTATCAGTGTCACACAAGCATCAATCTCACAGAGAATTAAAAATAAATGCAAAAACCATCTGGAATAATGTTTAAAATACAAACGAAACATTAAGTCGACTTACTAAAGTTATTTGTTTAATTCTTCAGGCTTCGTTCACAGATGGTTTTATTTAGATGTACAAGCTAGCATAAAGTGATAATAGAAAAACATTTTGGTGGTGTGATGTATCCAGTAAGTCAGAATTGTGCAAACTCTCCAATTAAACCTGACAAGTCCTTAAAACATTCAGTTCCACAGATGCAATATGACAATCCTGAAGAGCAGTATGTACATGATACGTTGCATTCATCTGTTTCCTCTAAAGACTGCTGAGTCTGCATTGGACTGAAATAGGTGGAGAAATTCAGTTTACACATTGACACCATATGCAAAACTTTGCTTTTGCCACTAGGATGACACATTTAAAACAATCTGGATCTTAGTGTTTACTGCTGAGCTCTATTTCTCTTGCTATTTGTTTAAGAGGAACATCAGCCAGTTACAAAAGCCCTAAAGAAACTAGAAAACTACTTTTTCTCTCTCCCCACCCTCCCTACCCCTTCCCATTCTGTAATAAATGGGAGTGAGCCAAAGAGATTAATTTTTACCTGTTACCGGACAACAGTCGCTGTGTTCAAAATACTCCTTAATTTAACTCAAGTGTTTAAATTAAACTTTCTAATAGCAATGGTTTTGCTATTCTCCACAGGTATTCAAGATGTTCAGTGCTGTGATTAATTGGGCAGGCATGATTTCTTATATTTAGAGCCCACTTGAAATTGGAAGTGAGAAATGAATTTGTGCCAAAAGGCTTTGGTGTATTTTTATTAATAGAGCAGATTAGATGGATCATGAAAACAATTTTCTAATTTATAAGAGTCAATCTCATATCTTGTTAAACAAGAGTTATTATTATTGAACTTAAACCATTGAAGTGTGATATACCAAAGGCCACTTTCTACCCAGCAGAATGCTGCTGTGAACACTAGCATGTTAACCACATGCTAATAGGTTCTCAGCAGTCTAATACCTTATTGATTATCTCAGTTTGTATAATTCGTACCAAGACAAGACAGTGTAGTTAACTGGAATATAAGTGTTCCTTCTTACTACTTGAAACAGATTCACATGCTCATCAGTCATGTTATTCAGGGCCATGGTAACAGACAGGCAGCTTTGTCCACAGGTGGATGGATCCTTTTTGTAAGAGAAATACTGAACACCATTAAACTCTGGCCTAGAAAAATTTCAGCTTCTATTGTACCTGCTGGTATTAATCTAAACAGTACTTGAAGTGCCAGATGGAAAAGCAGTTCAAAGCTGCTAGACATTGTTCTCTTGCTAATGTGAATGTTAAAATTATATGGGGTTTTGCATTTTGTTCATGTTTTTTGTATAGATAGAAACAAAATGGAAAAGGATACAAAGAATATATGTGATTATAAGGCTTGTGTGATAAAAGGATTCATATTGTATCAGCTAGATGCGTTATTTAAAAAGATTTCCATAGGAGAACAAGTTTTTTTATCATGTATAATACCGCACATATGTAAAACATTATTTTAACTAGCGTCCTATTTTCCACATCAAAGTTTTTTTACTTGGTGGGTAAGGTTTATCTTAGCCAGAAGTCCTCATAGATCATTGTATATGTATATGTATATGTTCTTCCCATTATCACTTCCTTTTAAGAGTTTTTTTATAAAGGAAAAAAATTAGGCAAAAATTGGAAGAAAATGCAGCAGAAGAATGTACAATAAAAGTGAAGGATGGAGGAGAAGGCAAAGCAGAGGGGGACCAGTTGTGGGGAGGGGGAGCAGAGTGGCGGGGAAGGTAATAGTTCCCTGTCACTTAAACAGTGTAAATGGGAAGAAATGCGAGTCACTACTGTGTTCTGTATCATCAAGGAAATGTTCAAGTTGCCTGAATTAAACCACACGTTGAAGGAGCTGACAGTGTTGCTGTTCTAATGCAAAATAGCAATGAAAAGGAACTACTGTGGCTTGTTATTAGCAAATAATTCTAATCTGAATGCAAGTTTTCATGGTGCTTTTGTTTTATAGCATGGCTTTTATTCAGTGGGGAAAGCCTCTATCTTCAAGTTTTACACTGAACAATCATTGACATCAGTAAAAATTATTTTTAAGTTAAATTCTTGTGAGATCAGTATTGGGCCCGGTGTAACAAGATGAACAAAAAGGGGGCAGCATTCAAATTGAATATAAAAAAAATCTGTGTTCAAATTATCTTCAAACTTAAAGTCAAGCTAAATTTGTCAAAAGTGCCATAGAAACCCATATTCTTAAATCTCACTTAGACATCACTTAACGTGGACCAGAATTCAAGAAAGGTAAGTACATTCAATAAAAACAAGGGGTATTTTTAATCCTCATTTAAAATATTTAATTCAAAAGGCCACTGTGAGTTCTATGTAAACCTTTCAGTTTATTTTTTTGTAGGATTTTTGTTTCTATAGCATATTATTTGACTTAAAGCAGGCTTACGCAATTAAACTGAATTCTTACATTTAAACAGCTATTTAAAGAATTGTAAATGGGGAGGATCATTCTTAGAGCTGTATGCATAGAAAAACAAGGCATGTCCAACTTTTCATTTAAGAATCATAACCAAATGCTTTCCATCCTTGTAGCAGTACAGTTAACTAGACATTTGCATATGTACTTACTGTCTAGCACAATTATAATAATTACGTAAGAATTGGGCACATAGATGTGTATGGATGCTTCCAAAAATCTGGTACACAATGTACATCTCAATTCATATTCACATAAATAGAGCTATTGTCTCATAAGGTAAATTTGCATAATTTGGATTAATAAACCTTGATATTCTCCAGCTGCTTATCATTATCATTTAATTGATGTAGCAATGTTTTGCACATCTTTTAATGAGTTAGTAGTTATTAAAATACATTTTCCTATTTGTAGAATAAAGAAGCTCAGCTTTGGATATGTGCATGCCCATGTGTCCATGTATGTGAACCCAGGATACTTTGTAGTGTGTGCCCCGGGGTGGGGAACCAAACCCCAGAGTCACGGTGGGCCGGGGTGGCAATTAGACACGGTAACAGGCCGGGTTCTATTGGCTATGGAGAACTGAGGCACGGGAAGCGTAGCGGTTT
>NW_017728907.1:64877068-64881504 GCF_001723895.1 Crocodylus porosus | reverse complement strand
ACACTGGGCATGCTCTGCACTAAGATCTGCATAGCAACTGAGTCTGCTCAGAGCTGAAAGTGGGTCAGGGCTGATTGACAGCTCCTGAGGTCACAGAAGGGGTAACTCAGGCCCTGCATGGAATTTTCCACTCTCAATCAAACTGAGTTCATGCATTGGCAGCACCTATACTTAAAATTTTGCCCCAACAGTGTGTACTTGAACTCCTTCTACACCAGTCCTGTTCACCAAAACAACCACTGGCTCTTCATCTTCTATTTTCTTATTTGTATTGCGGTAAAATGAAAACTAGATGTTAGCAAATAAGATCTCCACTGAATGTAACTAAGTAACCTATATTCTCTGACTTGAGTTTAAAATGACTGTCTGGAACCCAGGAATCCTTAACATGCCTGGCTTTTTGTGTGGTTTTAACTCCTGCCATACACTCAATTATTTTCTTGGTGCAGTAACTGTGATAGGCATTCTGTGGTCGCCTTTCTGGAGCCAGGTCTAGCCCTCAAAATAAGTTTGCCATTGGTAACAACAGGTTTAGCCTTTAATCTAAATTTTTAATATACAAATAATCTTTTTCTTAAAATCCGGAATTCAGCTATGCATGTCTAAATAGATATGAACTATAATCTTCTTATAATATATATGATTTGAGTGTGCCCTAGGATGTCCCATTTGTTTAAATAAATGGAGCTCCTGATTCAAATCTGAACTCTGTATACTTTCCAGATACATAAATACAATAGCAAGCAGGCTTTTGCACCAAAATAAAATATATTCAGTTGTTGGCTAGCATCTGATATGATACTAAAAATGTCCGTTGTTTTGCCTTCTACTTTACCTTTACAGCTATAACATTTACTGGAAAAAATATCTTCTACTATTACATTAACAGCAACAGCAAATATAGCAGCCAATACAGAAGTGACACAGCAGAAATACACCTTGACATTGAGGAAGGTAGAGCTAAGTAAAAACTTGTTTCATTCACTAGCCAGATAAGTGGCGTGTACGTGTGACTTGGAGAGGCAATATGCTTTTGTAGAGTCTGAGGACTGCGGGTCAACGACTTTTTCCTTGGGAAATGACTCTACCTTGAAGTTGCAATGGCATTAGTGAAAATGGATTCCAAAGGCCCTCTTACTTTCTGCAGTGTAGTGACATGTGGAAGTATCTGAGAGAACTACAAAAATGGCTGAAGATTTGTACCAGACGTTGTATTCTGGTAAGACTTAATATGTGTGTATGCACAGTACATATAAAGAATAATCTTTCTACGCCCAGAACCTTAGGGATGATCTCTCAACATAACCAGTTCCAGCATTGTTCAATCCTCCGCACCCAGAAAGTTGTTTTGAAAAGCTCTTATCTTTCGTATGTCTGATGGCAGAAAGGAGGAAGGGGAGAATTTAAAACTGTCAGTGTTTAAGGATGAGCATTGTTTTTTCACTCCGAGTGTGAGATGCAGTTTGCAACAAATCAAAGCAAAATGTGAAAACAACACTGAATAACGTATTGCAGAACACATTAAACAGTGCAGGATTTGTTTTTTAATATGAACATGTCCTCATCTCGGGCTTCCTGCTGTTGTGTTTTGGCTAAAGTAATTTCTCATAAGAAAAGTGAGACGGCTGAAATTTACCTGTATGGAGAGAGGGTCAAAAAAAAAAAAAGTCTATGTATACTTAGCGCTTAAGCCACAAAGCCATGGTGTTGGCTCTTGGGATGGTGAATTAATTGTAAACTCATGTTAGCTTTGGGTGGGACAGGGAGAGAGATCATGGATTTAAAACTCCTGGAAACCCAAATGATGAGGGCTAACAAAGAGATATAGGAAGAGAAAGTGGAAATGCTGCTGGAAACCTTGGAGAAAACTCTGTTTCCCAAAATGTATAATGCTAACAGGAACTGTTCTCATCCCTACTCAAAAGTGAACAGATATGCATTGGCAAACGCTATTGTAAGGTTGGTAGTATCAGAAAAATAACAATATTATTACTGAACGTGCTGTCTCAAGTTGTTACTGAAGACTGTATTTCACTATGGAAGTTGACACTACAGTTTTTCACAAAACTGCTGTTGATCACTTCTGATTGTTACACACTCAGGCGCGCACACCTCCTATATCTGGATTTCCAGCTACCTTTGATACCATGGTAAAACCATTAGGTGGATCTTTATTTGAGGTGGAATGAGGCCAAGGGCATAGAGAAATTAGTATCTTCTGTTGTGCTGTAGAAATAGCCAGCAAATTTACTAATGTTAAAGCTGAGTTTAGGAGCTCAGCAATTTCCTTATGCCATTGTGGGAGAAAAATGCTTGGAAATAAGCCCCTCCCCGCCCTTTTTTTTTTAAACAACCAGTTTACATATCTGGCAGTGAAGGAGTTTTCTGTTTTACTCCCTCTGCCATAAGGGAGGAAATCCTACTCTTACTTGAATTCACAATCACTGTACTGGCCCACAGGTAATAGTTCTGATATCTTAATTGTAGTTCATTTACATAATCTTATTTTCAATTTTGAAAATACTACAGCTGATTTGTAAGTAAATTGGGGAGGAAACATTTGAAAAGCAGGAATAACTTCTCTAAAATGTCACAGTGCTAAATGATTAGTACAAATACAAGGAAGTTTCAGTTATGTTTCTTTTCATAATGTAGTCAATGTATTGCATAAAGTATTGTGAAGAAAAATAAACTATAATTGTCAACTTGTGGTATTATTAATAAAAATAATGAAGCCTTTTTAATGCTAGACCTTTCTTTCTCCATCTTAAAGATTTAAACAGCAGGAGGCTAAAGAATCTTTGGAGATGGCCGGTTTGATGTTTGCGTTGGCAGGTTTTTCAGGGAAGTGTAAAGCATAAAGGTTGGCAGATTTCTGAGGCATTGATATCCTGTCCATCTAAAGGTGAACGCTTCCCTTCTCCCTCCTCCCCGACCCCCCATCTCCCCCAAATTCGGTGTTCTGTATTCCTGGTATTTCTACATCTTTCAGACTGTTCTGATCCTATGATCTGTCCTTCACCTCCTTTCCAACTATATATATATATCTCCGAGGTCCCACAATAATCTTACTCTAGAGATTACTTGATTTCTGCCACAATGTTGAATAGCAAGATGCAGCACTTTGAGTCACTGGGAAATATTTTCATATCTATACTCAAGCGAGTGTTTTAATTGCTGTACCCTACACTTTTAAAATGCAAAGGCAATTAAATAGATTTTTGTACTCTCTTTTTATATGAATAAATAGATGTGAAAGTGTCTCTAAAGCCTTATTTATCTTACATTAGATCAACTGTAATTGTAAAAACATTTCACAGCATCTGTGATCTAAATGTGTTTCTGTTGTTGCTCGTTAGATCCTTTTCAGTAAATATCAGAGTACAAGTTTCCTGTTTAGTTACTCTGTAAGGCATGGTGGTAATTTTAAGCAGTTTTTTTCATTATCAGTTTATTAGTACTGGGTACTACTATTCTCACAACAAGGCAGGACTAACAACACTTCACTTCTGCGTTTTGAAAGAACTTGTTACGTTTTTGTTTGGACCATTGATCCAAGTTTGGGGCCTTACTTCTGGGTTTTCCTCTTTTATTATCCAATCTAGCTGGAGCGTGAGGAAGACTGGCAACTTTCACTTAACTGTCAGGTACTTCTGGGGTCTGATAACTGCTGTAAAATGTTCATACATCGCATTTAACGAACCATGAAGATAGTAAGGCCAATAAAAAAAAAAAAACCCAGTTTTCATGCCCTTAGAGCAGGAGGCTAGGTTCATCGTCTATTAAAGCTGTTTAACAGCCCACGATAACCATCAGAGATGATGGAAAAGGTGAAATGTCTATGTATCTGAGCCCTTCACCTTTTCATAATGAAGCTGCATTACTAAAAATAATATAGGCCCAGTTATTTTATTGAAGAAGCTCTTACAGAAAAGGTAAAACACATCATAGTTATGTTAAAAATGTATATTAATTCTAATTTCATTGCAAAAAACCATAAATGACTACTGGTAACATAAACTACTTTCTCTGAGTAATTTTGCTGAGTATGATGACAGTAGTGTTGAAAACACAGGACACCGGAGAAAAGTAGCATGGACTAGAAGAGCATGCACTGAAGAGAGTACAGTGATAGGAGAAGATCAGGAAGGCAAATTTCTTGGTTATCTGTCAATACCCTAATTTTTTCTCTGACCATGAGAAAGTGATTTAACTTCTGAATCTTAGTTTTTATACTGACTTTTATTATACAAATGTACTGGATTTTATAATCTTTTCCCCATGCCATAGGAAATTAGAGTGACTTTAATTAAATGTTCAAAAAGAGCTTTGTGGTCCATGAGTGACCTGGTGAGGGGGCTGCGGGTGCCCGACCACCTGGGCGACAGCGATCATCACCTGCTGGAATTCACCATCCAGCGCAAGGTGGCAAAGGC
>NW_017728907.1:64873317-64876343 GCF_001723895.1 Crocodylus porosus | reverse complement strand
TATCAGGAGGCGCTACTTCACTGTCAGGGCTGCTAGGATCTGGAACCAACTTCCAAGAGAAGTGGTGCAGGCTCCTACCCTGGGGTTTTTTAAGGGGAGGTTAGATGAACACCTTGCTGGGGTTGTTTGACCCCAGTACTCTTTCCTGCCATGGCAGGGGGTTGGACTAGATGATCTACTCAGGTCCCATCTGACCCTAGAAACTATGAAACTATGAGTGGAAGGTGCTGTGTAATAGTTATTCTGGGATTGTTTCCTAGTTTGAAATGACCATAGTATATAGGTATCAGTAAAGACATTTTTAACATTTACATCCTTGACTTATATATTTCACTTCTCCCTTTGAAGGTTAAAAATTATCTTTCTTATGAACAGTTAGATCCCAAAAGCAGGTTGCTGGGGGCAGGCAATATTTCCACTCATAATGAATGCCTGATAAGCGGTGAGTTGTCATGTATCGTGATTTAAAACTTGTAAGGCTGGGATTCTTCCTGATCTCCCACAGTAGTAATATTCATAGCTGAAAATCTTCAACTGAGAATGACATTGCACCTGGCTTGAAGGCTATATACCACAGCTTCGTTCAAACTTGTTTTGCCTTACAGTCACTGATGGTAAAGCTTGCAGACAGGTTCTACCAGGATGTGTGCCTGGTCTCAACCCAAGGAGATTCATTCCTCCAAGTGCTGATTCTAAACCAAACGCAGGCCTGAAGATGAAGGATATTTTGAACAAGGTGATATATAGCGGTGTCAGTATAAGAGGTGTTTCTTGGTGTGTGAGTTCCTTTTTTGAGGTAATTGTAAACATTAAGGATATGTACAGCGATTATAGGGAGGTGACAGGGAAGATAGATTAGATTAAAAATGCCCACTCTAAGTCAGGATGTGGGGACTTGGGTATTGGTCGGGGGGGGGTTGGGGCAGGAAGCAATGTTCATGGGAGGGCTTGGAGGAGAATCAGGGGTGTGCAAGCAGGGTCCCAGCACCGGCAAACACCAGTGAAACCAACACCAGGAGTATCTTGTGGAATGTGGGGTTTTGGTGGGCTCAAGGGGGAGAGGTGTTGGCTGGACCACTGGGGTGGTTGTCCATCGGGGGGAGAGCAAAGGGCCAGGGGGGGCTAAAAATATCCCAGTGCTCATGGGGCAGGGAAAATGCAGCCCCAGGGCTGGGGCCAGAGGCTGGACTTCCCCAGCTCTTCGTCTGCATTGGGAACTATACAGAAGCTCAGTTAGGCCTCACTGGACCTGATTATGTTAGACTACCTTGGAGTTAGGGTTAACTTAGCTCATGTTGGCCAGTTTTAAACCACCCTAACTTCCCTGAACTTCTGTACAGTTTGCACTTAAGTCCCCATTAATAAAGTTTTGCTTGTAGAATTCTGTTTTTTTGTTTGTTTGTTTTCTGGCAAAACTGAGTATATCTTCACCCAGAGCTCCCCTACAGTGTCAGAACTCCTTCCTCTGCTACCAGAATTACTCCACCTCTGGCAAACAGACTTCTATCACAGCCCTTTTAATGCAGGGTGTATTTCATGCTCTGGCAGCTGAGCTGATGCAGTTGAGTTTTATGTGGAGTTAGCAGAAACTACTCGGGTGTACATATATTCTGGCAGCTTCAGCAAGGAGACAACAGCCACCACAGAGAACTTCTCCCAGGAAAAGAAGCCTGCCTACATAGATGAGGCCTCAGTGAAAATGGCATGTTCTACCCTTAGGTGAAATTCAGAGTATGAGTGATTTATTCAGCCAACTCTCTGAAGAATTTTTTAAAGGCATCTTCAAAGAAAAAAAAGTCAAAAATCAGAAACTGTGAAGTGGTGGTCTAAATTATCTTGTGGCAGAGGCTTAAAGGTGGTAGAGTACTCAATGCAATGAGGCAGTGTGTACAAGTGCAAGCAAACTTCCCAAGTGTTGTCATTTTTGTCATTTTAATCGCTGTTGTGACATGTGTTGTGTTGGTGGAGGAACAGTTAAAGGCCAGAGAGTCAGTGGAACACATGGTTCGTTATCTTCCCTCCACAGGAATTCTAGCAACCTATGAGATTCAGTGCTTCTGCAGGGCAGACTAGCTTGACTGGCTTGCCGCTGGTACAACAAGTTAGGCAGCCCCTCTCTTCCTGGAGATGATGTAGGGCATCCCAAAAGAGGAGGATGGTTTGCAAATGTCCAACACTGACTTCCAAATTGATCAGGGCAAGAATATCTGCCTGGTGCACAGGCACGGTTGTCATGATGGTTGTGAAATTAGGTTCTGCCTTTATATAGCTTATATACACATACGTTAAGAAATGAGACTTAGAAGATTCCAGTGCAGAATGTGGAGAGCTGTATGCAAATTAAATGGGTTATACCTCTCCCAACCATAGACTGAATCCCCCAAACTTCAGTCTCCCTATTTCTCCAACTTTGTCAATTTGTTTGGCTCATATTAGTTTGGCATCTATAAGCTCTTTCCTCCAGGAGCCTAGGACAGTGATTGATAGTGACTCATTTAACCAAATGGTATGTAGCATGCAGAACAAAGGGGAGAAATAAAGATCTGCGTGCATACTTTACTCTTACCTAACTCTTAGTATTTTTCCTTACACTTTTCTTTAAAGAGTCTCTGGTTTACATGGATATTCAAGTTCCCTTTTTAAGGTGGTTTGTCCTCTTGCTGCACTGCTGTTTTATAAGTTACTCTGTTTTCTTACTGTAAGCCACCTTTTTGTTGGGAAGGGTGGCATATTGAATTAATAAATTTTGTTCAATCTAACAAGGCAGTCTAGAGGGAGACTAGTCACAGCAGGCCCTCTGTTTCTTAGCAATGCCCTTTCCTTTCTAAGGCTTGGGTGTCATAACATGGTTTAGCATCCACCTTAGTCTTCCAAATGTTAGCATTAGGAATAGGAAACTATTTTTACTATGGATGGAGCCATGTAACATATTCACCATTAAACATCCGCCATATTGTTGTCTCAAGAATTCTTTATCTCCGTCCTTGTCCACCATTCCTGAGTAGATCCTTTGATCGATTTTTTTT
>NW_017728907.1:64865746-64872672 GCF_001723895.1 Crocodylus porosus | reverse complement strand
CTGGATGCTGTGTTCAAGTATTAAAATAAAAAGAGCAATGTATCTCTTAAATAGCTTGCTACCTACCATAGATAGCAGATTTTACTATATCAGTCTGTATGTTCCCAGTAGCTACAAAAATGGTTTAAATGTTTAGTTGTCCTTTAAAATTCTCAACGAGGAAGACATTCATCTCATTTTATATACAAAACCAGTCTGCAACATGCCTGATATAGTTAACTGTACAATAAACAGCAATTTCTGTCATTCATCAAAGATTATTGTCTTTTCAGTGATGGCTTTGAACTGAGTGTCTCATTAACAGTTACTAGTTTTAGGAAAATATATACTAGCATTGTATATAAATATATGGTTGAAATAACTTCTAATTGTATTTTTTTCTCTAATAATTGATACATAACCAAAATAGATATTTTACCATTTCACACTAATTTCAAATTTAAAATGTAGGGTGGAAAGTAAAATATTAAGGAATACGTAGTGCTAATTAGAAAGACTTTTTTTTTTTTTTAAATGGCATGAACTTCTTTCTGGTATAACAGGGCACCTTTACATGTGTCCCAGGAGTAGGGGCCAGTGCTCTTGGGAGCCACTCTAATTAAAGCACCCACAGTGTCTTGTGTATTCAGCATCTCACACTTCAAAATGGTGGTGGGGGACTTGAACTAAAGCTTGTTCAACACGCTTTAGTTTAATGTGCCCCTGTCGCCATTTTGAAGCACAGGGACACTGAAAACATGAGATGCCAAGGCTGGGACTAATCTGCTCTGTTCTGACACAGTGTAATTACAGCACATCAGAGCAGATGTCCCACACATCTACAGGCAGCCACAGTGTGTAAATAAGGTCTATTTTAATTTAATTGTGCTCCATCTACACCCATAGATTTGCACCACTGGAAAACCAAGGTCAGGATCAAGGCGTTATGTTCCAGATGCAAAAAGAATCCAGAGAGATTTTACTTTATCAGAAATGCATGCAGTTTTTCATAGTTTAACACCATGTTTCCAAGCAATGGTCTGTGAATTGTTGTCACTACAACTAGTATTCCTTATTTTCCACTGAATGACAGGGTTTTTTTACAGAAGGTTTTTTTTTTTTTTTAAATATAGAAAATTATTCATGAAGTGTAGTTCCATTTCTTGGTTCTTGCAGCGGATGTGTTCATTTGCTGTGCTATAGCTCCCAAATTTCTCACAGTATAAAAATAGAACTTAAAATGCAAAAATACCTTAACTGCACAATGTTTGCCATCCATGACTGGTCAGACTGACAAGGCAAAGAGTGAATTTCAGCCCCAAATAAATCCCCATAACTGTTTAGCCTGATGTGCACAGACAATAAATCACATTGCTGTTTCTTAAAGGGAACCCTTACTCTGTGACTGGAAGCTTGGCAGCTTATACTACTCATTAGAGAATAAAGTCAGATGCTTCAAAGTTTTTGGAAACTAAGTAAAATGGATCTAATTTACTGGGTTCTGACACTGGAATAGCCCAATTGATTTAGATGGGGTTTATTCCCACAAATCCCACCAATATAAAAGAGAGGAATCCAGTTCTATGAGCTATGTTGTGTTGATATCTAGGTACTTCAGAGCAAAAAGCAAGATCCTGAGCTGAAATAAATCAATGGAACTATGCTGAAAATAGTCAAGCCAAATACCAATTTATGCTATCTGAGGATTGTGCCTGTAGTTTATTGGGTGTATTGCATTTTCTAAATCAAGGGAACACAATTCCTTTGCATTTAAAAAAGATTTATGATTTACATTTGCTGTTCTGTGCTTGTAGTACGACAGAATATTTCAACCACAGGTTATAACAGAAAGAGAAGAAATAGAAGATTAGGAGCCTTTACTTGTTATGTTTGCATACTCATTCTGAATGATCTAGCAGCTCTCTCTCTGCCAGTCTAGACTGGGTATAAATCCACTGAGTACAAGGAGAAAGGAAACAAAGACGTTTTGAGAGCTCACTAGCAGGGGTGGGCAAATCCTGCAGTGTTCTTCACATTAGTTCCTAGGCCGAGGCTAACTTTCTGAGGGAAATAACTCCATCTGCCTCTGCAAGAATATGTGCTATGTATCAGCTTCTCTAATTCCATTTTTGCTGCTTCTAACTTTCTATTGTAAGGGCTAATAAATCTCTCCCCACTTCCTTGTTCCCTCCAGAAGCTAAGTGTCATGGTGTAGATGTCCCCAACACTTTGTTGACATGCCTAATTGCATACTGCAGAACAAAGACCTAAACTTAAACTGTCAAAATTTTCAAGCTCCAGGATCCATAGTGCAGGGTTGCTTGGATCTGGCAGTCTGATTCCCCTGACTTCATTTGCTACACCAACTGATATGTGTATATATACGTCCATTCAGAACGTGAAAAATCAGCTAACCCGTGACTAATCTTCTTGGAAATCATGTCATTCAAAGCCTGTACTATTAATTCATGAAGTTTAGTCATATGTAATTCAGGGTCAAGTAACAAGTAAAACATATAATAGGGCTGTGTGGGAGAGAATGGGTGTACAGAGAGAGAGAGAGAGGATACACTGTACTATTTACCTATTTGTATATGCTGAGTGGACATCTAGAAAATAAAAATCATGTTCAATTATTTACTTAAGGCCAAATTACTCTTTACCAAATGATAGGAATACAGGAAACCCTCTTTATTTGTGGGTTCAGCATTTGTGGTTTCAAATATTTGCGAATGCCAAACCCTCATTTTAAATGCATTTTATACACTTCCAGAGCTCTTTGATTGCTCCACCCTTGCCGCCACTATGCTCCCACTGCCACTGCCACACTCCTACCGCCACCGCCAGAGCCGTGCCCTGCCCCCACCCCCCAGCCACCAGGGCGCTGCGTTTATTCATGGATTTCACCATTCACAGGGGATACGTTCTCGTATCCCCTGCAAATGGCAAGGGTTGCCATGATTCCACGATTCCATGATTTCAGTTAAGTCATATTCATTTTAGAAACTGCAATCAAACTTCCATTAAAGTAACATGAATATTGTATTTAAATAAGTTAAATGTTTGTCACATTAACTTAGTCTTTAGGAAAAAAATTAAGTAAAGGGTGACAAACAGACCTTCAGTTACTCGGTACATAACTCCAGTCCTTAACAATGGAGAAAGGTAAGCCAGCCTCTCTTAGGTGGATGTCCAGAGAGCATATTATAAAGTCCCTGAAATATGGTAGTGAAAGGGCTCTTGAAGTTTTCCACTCCATCAAAGCCTTCAACATGATAAAGTTAATCATATCCTGCTCTATGACAAGGATCAAGTGTTACCTATATCTGTATACATCTGGTTGCCTAAAGGCCTCTTAAAACCTCAAGAAATGGGAATTCCAAAACTTTCCCATGTACCCTGTTTCTATGTTCATTTAGTTTTACAACTAGAAGGCTTCCGAATATCTCATTTTAAATCTGCCTAGCTGCAGAATAAACCCCCTCCTCCTCATTTTACCTTTCATAGGCATGAAGAAAAACTGAATACTATCCTCTCTACATATATTTATGTCCCATTTAAATACGTTAAGACAACCATCATACCTACATTTCATCCTTCCTTTTCTATACAAGACAAATTCTTGACTCAAGACTTAATTCCTTGACTCTTTTCCCTTTACAGGACATGTATTGTAAGCCACTTATCATTCTTAACATTATCATTCTTATTGCTCTCCTTTAGACTCTTTCCAATTTGTCTACATCTTAAAAGTGTTGGTGCCATAAACTGAACATAGTACTTCAGGTTTATCCACAGCACAGAGCAGTGAAGAATAATTACCTTCAATTTCTCACAGATTGCCTGCTGGTACATCCCAAAATCTATACTTTTCTTTCCGTGTTTGCACACACCCTTACACTTTGGACTGAATGATCCACTATAATCACCATGGTCTCCTCTGTAATATGGATGGTGTAGGAAGTTATTACACACTTTGTACATGCACATCTATTTTTTCCTGCCAAAGTGCCAAGTGCTATACTTGTCTTTATTAAATTTCATTTTATTGATTTAAGACACTCCACAGAATAATTTGAATTCTGAGCCTGCCTTCTAAAGTGCTTGTACCCACTTCAAGCCTGATGTCATCTGGAGATGTTATAAGGGTCCTCTCTCCCATCCATCCATCCATCCATCCATCCATCCATCCAAATTATTAATGAGAGCCTCAGGTACCAGACCCTAAAGAAGCTTAGGGTGCATACAGGCATGTGTGCTTGCAGCAGCTCAAATAGGAGTAGCACAAATTTGTGCCGGGGATTTTTGCTTCAGTGCATGTGCCTGGGCATGCATTTTGGTTTTGGGCAAGTTGTGCCACTTGGCAAAATGACCCTGCCCAGCTCCTCCCAGATCTGCAGCCAGGAGGAGCTAGAGCCTGGAACCAGCACCTGTGCTGGCCCCAGCAGTATAAAAACCTGCCCCAGTGAGCAGCTCAGGGGTGCCTGCCCTCAGGAGCTTCTGAGGCTCAGCCACTTGGTATCTGGGGACACTAGTGCAACAATGGTCCCTGTGAGTGGTGTGGGGCCCCAGGTGACAGCCCAAGCAGCCCAGAGCTGCCCAAAGGTGCATGGCCCTGTGCCAAGCTGGGCTGGGCACATGCAATTTGACACAGGCAGCACAGGATGCAAGGTGGCCAGGGCCACGCCATGCTGCTCTGCTCCATGCTATGCTAAGAAGTCTCTGAGCACCCTGATGGCCACAGCTGCTTCAGGGGGTCTGTGGGCAGTGTCTTGGGCAGGCAGAGGACCCACCTCTCTTGAATAGCCCCCCCCACACACACACACACACCCTGCCCCTACCCCCAGTTCCTACTTGGTGATGGAGCTGGGGTCTATGCAGCCTGCACTACTCCTTGCCCTGTACATGGAGGCCATGTGCTTCAGCACTGGGGCAAGGGGCAGCCATAGAGATGCTCTGGCCAGCTACCAGAGCATATTTTTGGAGGACCCCAGCCTGTGATTGCCTGTCCTGCTTTTTTTCTGGAGGCGTGTGTGAGACACACACACACACACACACACACACACACACACACACACACACACACACACACACACACACACACCCCCTGGATTTCCAGGTATCAAATTTTGAGCCTGCGCCACAAAGTTGCAGTGTGGAGAATCTTTTTTTGTTTCCAGCATGCCTCTTGCTATGTCTCAAACTGCTTTGCGATTCAGTATAAGAAGCATGTGCGGGGTCATCTGGATGCAACCTTAGGGTGCAGACAGAAGTGCAGCTCCCTGCTGTAACGAAGAACACTTTGCAGGAAGTGTCCTGAGTTACAATGGTACCCCAGACCAAACAGAAGGTCGCTGTTGGCGCTAGGGGGAAGGGGAATCTAGCTGCTGGCTGCCAGCCTGCAGCCAGTTTACCTTGGCAACAGCCCCTCCTCTCTCCCAGCCTGTCCCTTTTCAAAATGGGATGGGGGAAAGGGATCTCATTCCAACAGTTCCCCACCTGGCACTGGAGGTTGGGATGGGTGAATTGGAGCCTCCTACCTCAGGGAGGTTTCAGTACACTCCCCCCCCACCATTCCCCCCGGAGGTGGCTGAGAAAACTCCAGACTCCCTTTCCCCCTTCCATTCTGAAAACAGTGAAAGGCTGGGAGGCAGCACAGACAGAAGTTACAGAAGATACTATGTTTTGAAATGTCTTTATCTAATGCTCAAACAATGAGGGTTCATATTTTTGCCTGATAGGCTATTTTTGAAGTGGTTTGTAACCATACACTTGTGTTTGGTCACAGCGATAGCTGACTAACTAGCCAGATTGGGCAAAAACTGTCACTTCTGTCTGCACCCTTAATTGAAAAGTCCTCTCAGTCTACCAGTGGTAACTGGCAACTATTCTTAAAAGTTAACTCTTGATATCTCCTCCTTTTGAGCTTTTAAGCCATCCTCTCCCCCATTCAGCCTGTGTGTAACTTATCATATCACAAATACTGCTTTTCAGTTATCTTGTCAAAGAAGGAAACTAGATTGGTCATTTCTTCTCTTCTACAAATTGATTGTTTAAATATTTGTTCCAAAATCTTTCTAGGTACCAAAGTTGTTTTGGAATTTCCTGGGTCCTACTTTTCCCCCCTTTTTAGGATGGATGCCATGCTTTTTTTTTTCCAGGCCTTTGGGATCTCATCTATCCTCCAAGAATTCTCAAAAATAAGGACTACTATTACTTCAGCTAGTTCCTTAAGTACCATAGGATTCATTTCATCAGGTCCTGCTAACTTGAATGTATTTAACAGGTCCTGTAACCTGTTCTTTCCCTGTTCTGACTTGTGCTACTATGCCCTTGTTAACTGTGACCAGCATAACAATTTAATTTTAACCTTTTTTGGGAAGGCTGAACAAAAATGTCATTGAACACTTTGCCCTTACCTGTCCTCCACTTGCTCCCCTTATTTTCATTAAAAAAGAGATGCACACTGGCCTTTCTTTCCCTTTTTCCTAATGTATATACCTATAATTATTTTAGAACCTTTTCTTATTCAACCCTTTCTTTTGCACCCTTGGCCTTTTGTAACTTTTTTTGTTGTTGTCCCATGTTTTTGCTATTTCTTTTTATTTCATTTTATTTGATTCTCCTCCTTACCAATGCATCCTTGTCCAACTTTTTGTAGGAATCTCTGATTGTTTTTTTTTCAGGTTGGTAAAGAACTTCTGATAACAGCCCCATTGGTATCATACTCTAAATCCTGACTTTCCTCTATATCAATTAATCTGTCATTGTTCCCATGATAGTCTCCTTTAGCAATTCTCAACTCATTTTTCCCTTAGAATTTCTTCCATGGGATTTCAAATTCAGTTTCTTAAAAATTTTTGTAATCCTGTGCTGTTTGCTTCATATTTTCATAGAATCAGAGAATCAATGAGTCGGAAGGGACCTAGACAGATCATAGAGTCCGA
>NW_017728907.1:64787620-64865636 GCF_001723895.1 Crocodylus porosus | reverse complement strand
GTGAACAGAGTTTCCCCGAGTCCCTGATGCTGGCCCCTGATAAAGTTGTAGGCAACCAGAAGACCACCCCTCAGTCTCCTCTTGTGGAGACTGAAGAGATTCAGGTCCCTCAGCCTTTCCTCTTAGGGCTGGCCACGGAGGCCCTCAACTATATGAGTGGCCCTCCTCTGGACCCTCTCCAGGTTCTCCACATCCTTCTTGAAGTGTGGCACCCAGAACTGGACACAGTACTCCAGCTGTGGCCTGACCAGCGCTGCATAGACCTCTTTGGACCTGTTAGTGATGCCCCTGTTGATGTATGACAGGGTGCAGTTGGCTCTGCCTTGTGCTTCATCGCATTGGCAACTCATATTCATCCTGGAGTTAATCCTGACTCCAAGGTCCCTCTCTGCCTCTGTGCTGCCAAAAGGGTCAGCCCCTAACCTATAACCATAATACTGGTTTCCTCTCCCCAGGTGCAGCACCCTGCACTTGTCCTTGTTGAAATGCATCCCGTTCAGATCTGCCCACTTCTCTAACCTGTCCAGGTCTGCCTGGATGCGGTCCCTGCCTGCCGGTGTATTCATTTTGTATTGTTTTTCATTTTTATTTTACTGCTGTCACACTTTCCTTTTATTAGAACCATTATAGGAATGTAGTGTTCTTCGATGTTTCTACACATGCTCTTGGGCAAGGTGTGTGGGGGGGAGGGTGCAGCAGCTCTCAGAGAGTCACTGTAATTAAAGTACCCAGAGCATCAATTGCATCAGTATCCCTGTACTGAAAAATGATGGTGAGGGTGCCTGAACTAAAGCTCTTCTAACAAGCTTTAGTTAAAGTGCCCTCACCACCATTTCTCAGCATGAGGACCCTGTTACATGTGATGCTGGAATCTGCTTGAGCGTAGTAATTGCTACAGTCCAGCAGGCTTGGGTTTTGTTTTGTTTTTAAATCAAGTCTGCACCAGTGCAGCATTACAATTAATGTTTTGGAGCAGCCTTATGTAAGTGTATAGGTGTCCCTTATTTCCATAGGTGACACGTAGGGAGGGCACAGGGGGGCACATGCCCCCCCTGAGATTGGTCACCGATGGCTTCTGCAGGCACTTGCCCCACTTGCCACTCACCTGACACCCCACCCCCCACAAATGGCCAGTGGCTGTGGGTGGTTCCTGCTCACTACCATCATACCCCAACAGTCTCAGGAGGCACCAGCCATTTATGATTTTTCCCATTGTATAGAGGGGGTTGGGCATTACAATATCCCACTCACTCTGAGATGTTGTATGCTTGAGGTCACTGTTTCAGAAGTTAGGAGCCTTAATGAATTGTGTAAAATAATGGTCAGTGAAGACGTAGACAAAAAGATGGAAACCATTCCTTTTTCTAGTGCTACAGATATCATGTTATTGGAGAGTTGGAGTTTCTCGGATATGCAGCTAATATTGCAAGCTGTAGAACTTATTAGCCTCTTGCAGGATCTGTTATGTTTAGAGGTTTTCCTTAAGGTCATTGTCATCAACACTCAACAAAATATTTAATGGGATTATCAAGATTTCCTCCTTCCTGGAAATGCATTCCATATTTTTTTTCTGTGGAATGGGATTATCTATGCCTACTTTTTTGGAGAGGAGCAGAGGGTAGAATCCGTTTCATAAGCTTTGCTAAGTTTATGGCACTGAAAACTGATACTTCTGATTGTCCACAAGCAGGTAGATGAAAGACTCAGATTTATTTATACTCAAGAAGTGTATTTCTCAAACTACAAGAGCAGCCTGGGCTCCAGAGTCTACCACTGAGGTATTAACTAGAATACTCTCTTAATTCTTTTCCCTTATGACTGAACAAAAATATATATGTTTATAGAGAGTTACACGTTCTAGAGAAACAGGAGCATCTCTAATAGGAAAGGCTTACCAGCATAAAGAAAAAATAGTTGTTAATTGTATGTTGAAAGTGTCATTGGAAAGATGCTTGCTTTGTTTTTACCTTTACAGCTGGGATATATGAATAGTGGTGTATCTTCCAGCAGATATTGGGATGAAATTTGATTAAACCATGACCTGGAGAAATCAACACCTATAATAGCTTAATGGAATCACTGATATCTAGTTCCTAGGCAGAAGATATCTCCTGGTATTTTTCATTTTGGTTAGTCATCTAGTTAAATACTTAGTAGGCTCAGAAAAAAGCAACAGGCTATTGGTTTCTGGAAGTCTACTGCCAGTCATCTGATCCAGTCCTGAGCCTAGCATTAGAAAAGGACTCTGCAGCATATTACAGTGAGTGGGACAATACTATAGTTCAAAGAATTGGGGATATGCATGTTTTGATTTTTTTTTTTAAATGGGAATTGAGGGTCATTTCCTAGTCAAGCGGTAGAAAGTGAGAGCTGACATTAATGCAAAGTAAGTTGTGAAGGTCTTGTTCTAGGGAAAGTAAAGTGTTCTATTTAAATCTAAGGGACTGTCTACATGGTACACTGCATAGTACAGTGTAGAGATACCTGACCTAACTTGGGTAGTGGAAGTGGTCTAATCACAGCAGTACACTTGGCCTAATTTACCATGCTTCTCAGAAATTCTAGTCAGACAAAATGGTTGCTTACACAACCCCCCTGCTGATCATAGTTAATAAATAATCATATTATTTAATAGTGTGTGCATTTTAGATAAGAGTTCCTTGATGAATTACAAAGTAAGGATTTCAGTTGGATCAAATCACAAGTTTCAAAGATCTTCCTCCATAAGACGTGCAATTTGTTCTCAATGCAACAATCCAGATGCATTCTTGCCTTTTATGTCAGAATAAACTCTTCTTTCAAGATACAGAGCACTATTCAAGCCTTTGGAAATAATTGGCTTCTCTTTAGCTAATTCTAGAGTGCTAGAATGAAGTTCTCTGCTTATGTATGAAGAGGAGAAGTAAGCCATTGAAAAGAAACCTCATAGGTTCATTTTATGTTGCACTTCCAAGCTCAGATTCCCTCTCAACTTCATTTTTGCCTCTTCTCAACAAAAGATTACTGTATTTACCTAAAACCAAGATGGCTTTGATTTTTAAGGCAACCTCCCAGTAATTAGACTCCATACATGGTAAAGTATAAATTTAGTTATGTTCAGTGTTTCCCTACATTCCACCGGTGTGGTGGAGAAATCAGCAACAATGGAGCAGGTCTATGCCCCAATCCCTTCCCCACTTACCCCATGCAACAGCTCTGGCTCTGGCTCTGGCTCTGGCTCTAGCCTGGAGCACAGAGTACACAGTAAGTCTGGATCCAGCCAAGCAGTAGCTATGGTGGCAGCTCCAGCCCCAACCCCAGGCACAGGTTGGGGCCAGAGCCACAGAAGCTCCTCTGCCATAGCACAACCCTCCCCCCCTACACACACCCACACACACATACACACACCCACACATACCCTGCATCCCTGGATGATCTTCCTAGGGACAGCTTTGGGCCACAGAAGCCACCTGCCCAGGCCATACTTGAATCAAAGATGAGGTTTCTTTTAATCCCATGTGGAATGAGGGGTTTAGAAAAACTTCTTATCCTGTAGTCAAGTAAGAATGGTTGTTCCTTAAGGATACAATCTTTAAGGCTCAAAGAAAATCAATTCCCTTATGGAGAAAAAGTAGCAGAAGGGTCAGAAAACCCTCTTGGCTAAGCAGGGAAGTTGCAGCCCTCCTACAAAAAAAGAAAGAGGCATACAAACAATGGAAGCTTGGGACAGCCTCTCAGGAAGACTACTTAACAATGGCCCGCACTTGTAGAAAACAGATTAGGCAAGCTAAGGCAGAAACTGAACTAAAACTAGCTACAAGAATCAAGGACAACAAGAAGTGCTTCTTTAGCTACATAGGAAGTAAAAGGAAAACTAATTGGAGTGTGGGGCCACGGCTCAATTCCTTGGGATACCTGGTCACTACAACTCAGGAAAAAAATGGAACTCCTAAATTACTACTTTGCCTCAGTCTTTCACAAGACCAAGGGGAACAACTTGCCAGGTAGGGCACAGAATTAGCAGGGTGGGATTACCACCATTCCCACTATTGCCCTAGAACTGGTGTCTGATCAATTAAAGAAATTAAATGTATATAAATCAGCAGGACCAGATGAACTCCACCCAAGAGTGCTGCAAGAGTTGGCCGAAGTAATTGCAGAGCCCCTGGCAAAGGTCTTTAAAGAATAATGGGCCTCTGGAGAAATCCCAGAGGACTGGAATAGAGCCAATCTTGTGCCCATCTTTAAAAAGGGGAAGCGTGAAGACCCGGGAAACTACAGGCCAGTTAGATTAACTTCTATTCCAGGGAAAATGCTAGCAACATTCATCAAAGAGGCTATATGTGACAAACTTGCAGAAAGCTTGATACTAAATGACAGCCAGCGTGGATCTGGGGGTAACAATAGACCCCAGCATGAATATGAGCTAGCAATGTGACGCAGTAGCTGCTAGAGCCAATAAAACTCTGGCATACATCAATCAATGCATCTCCAGTAAATCCAAAGAAGTTATTCTCCTACTTTACTCAACATTGGTGTGGCCACAGCTGGAGTACTGCATCCAGTTTTGGGTGCCACCCTTCAACAAGGACATGCTAAAGCTCAAGAAGGTCCAGAGAAGGGCCACCTGCATAATCGGGGGCTTGCATGGCAAGCCACATGAGGAGAGGCTGAGGGATGTTGGACTCTTCATCCTAAAGAAAAGAAGGCTGAGGAGCCTTGATTGCGGCTTTTTTGCTATATCAAAGGCATACATCAGGGGCTCGGTAAACAACAGCCACAAACTCCTGGAAGATAGTTTCAGGCTGAACATTAGGAAAAACTTCTTTACAACTAGGGTGTCCAGACTATGGAACAAGCTCCCCACAGAGGTGGTGCAATCATCTACCCTAGAGGTCTTCAAGAGAAGACTGGACAGTCACCTGGCTGAGGTCATCTGACCCCAGATGTCTTTCCTGCTCATGCAGGGGCTGGGCCCGATGATCCTTTGGGGTCCCTTCCAGCCCTATGATTCTATGATTCTAAATATGGTACAACTAGGAAGAGTGATTGTGACAGGGATGTTTGGCCCCTTAAGTAAGACAGACAGCTCTGGAGGTAGGAGTGCACCTGTATGTGATTAGCTGGGAGTTTAAAACCCAAGGGGAGAAAGAACAAGGAGTTTGAGCTGGGAAGGAGCAGTTTGTTGCTGGGAGGAAGCCTAGAACCCAAAAGAGTTCACTGTTTGGAAGGGGCCAGAGCTACAGGTGCCTCTTGTGCCATCTGGAAAGGGCTATTGTTTTTAATAGGACTGGGTGAGGGGTTCAACAAAGTCAGTTTGCAAGGTAGCAGGCACACCAACCTGCTTACAGTGGTCTTCGTACTGTTTACTAAATTCCCAGTATGTTTATGATTCAGAGGAGAGGCAAACAGATGTAGGATGATGCCATTGGGAAAAGACTCATTAAGGTCATTAGATGGCAATTATGCACAGCTGCACAATAACTGAATTATGGGACAGATCAGTAATGATCACAAGGATATGAATGATATTGTCCAGATTCTAAGAAAAATAACTGCAGAATATGCAGAAGCCATAGTATACCTTAAAAGTTGGTCAAAGGCCTCCAAAGAACAGAAGAAAAGATTAACTGACCTGGGATAGTGGTATTCAAAAAAGAATAACGGGCTTTAAATGTAAGATTTAGCCCATTTATGTCAGGGGTTCTTTTTACTATAGTGCAATAATTATTAGCCAGGGTGATGAAGCACTTGAGATCCTTTCCAGGGTGCTATTCAATGTTAGATGTGTAAGCACGATTCACAGGATAAACCCAGAGTTTTCAAATAGAAGTCCATAGTGTCAAAAAATTCTGACCTGTTGCATTCTTCCTTGTAGCTGGGCCTTTTAGCCTAAGTCCACTGCACTGGGCCTTGTTGTATGGGCTCCAGCCCCTGTTTTGCCCCTCTTGGGCTCTGGACTCCTAGCCCTGCCAGTTTCAGGCTGACTCTGTTTTCTCCCCTAGCTCAGGCTTTCACCCTCTTAGTCTCCACCTGTCCCTGTTGTGAGTTCTGACCCTGGCAGGGCTCAAAACACCTTGTGTCCCTTGGGCACCCCTCTATAGGTTAAATGACAGTATGTCCCTCAGGTGCCTGACTTTTATCTCCTCCTCACCCTTGTAGCCACACTGGGACCTCTTGTTTAAACTACAACATAAAGGCAAGCTAGTGATTTAACACAACTTCTCTACTCTGGGTAACCAAACATGAAGAAGAAAAAGGCACACTATCACTTTAAAGACCCCCTCCCTCTCCAGGGAAAACAAATATTCAGCCAGCCATCCTCCCTGTCTCCAGGGCTAGGGACAGACATTCAAAAAGCCAGAGCCTGAATTAACTCAATCTTTGCAGCTTAATTTAACCTGAAAAGCTTGAAAAGATTTGGAGGTGGACAGACACTCCCTTTTCATTCAAGAAATGCAGGCACATGCCTGCAGTGGCTCAGGCTAGAAGCTGGGGGGCACTAGAGCAAGCCCTCCCTTCCTTTCCAGAGGGCTGAGCTGAGGGAGGGGGGTGTGGCCAGGCCCTGGCAGTATGCTTTGATTGTTCCTTCCCCCTCTCCCCTCCCCCCTGAGCTGCCCAGCAGGGAATGTTTATCACCCCTAATTCAGTGTTTATCAATCCCTTAAGAAAACAAAGCTACTCTCCAAGCTTTTCTTAAACAGCTTTTCCAAGGAAGAACATGAGTAAATTGGATGCTTATCTTGCTGGGATCCTATGACCCCAGCTGACTTCCTGCTCTTTGGGCAGGGGGCTGGACTCGATCTCCCGAGGTCCCTTCCAGCCCTAATGTCTATGAAAATCTATGAAACATTACCAGGTACCTGTTGATTAGCTCCCAAAAGCCTGTCTGCCCTTGTTGTCACCCACAAAACAGACCGTAGTCAGCATGTGGTCTGCTAGCTAATACTGAGGTGTCTGTATTAGGCAGAGCGGAGGGGGGAACAATCCCTGCTTAGCAGGGAGAAGCCAGGCAGATGTTCTGTGCCTGTAAGCTCCAGCCAGGGAACAGAGGAGAGGGGCCAGCCCTGCTGTGGAGTAGAGAGCCCTACCCAGCCTAGAGATCATGCTGGGATGTTGGGGGAGTTTGGTTTATCTTAAACTAGCAAGGGGTCTGGGACAGACATTGCATAAACTGGTTTAACACAAATCAGTTAAGTTTGATACTACATTCAACAAGATTTATCTCAAACTGGTTTCAGCCATTTTCAAATTGGTTTATATGCCCTGAACATCTGTTCTGTTACTGGTTTAAACCCATTTCTGATCACTTAAACTGGTTTGTGTATAATGTCTGTGCCTAACCCAGGGCATTTAGAGCCTACCAGCATTTCTCAGACCACCCTTCCTATTGAGAGCTCCAGCCCCTGTAGAGCACTGCCTCCCCTTCCCCCCACCTTTCTCCGGGTGCTGGCTTTTAAGCTCCCCAGAGCAGGGCACATCTTGGATCAGGTGATTTGCTATCCTCTGCAGAGCTGTTCCGCTTTGCTACTCTGGCTGCCTTATTGTCCTGTTACTGCAAATAGGCGTATGCAGATTATGGGACTCCTAACTACTTATTCCCCTGCAGCCAGCCCATAATTAGCAGTATTCCCCTCACCCCCCACCACTCCCAGCTGGAGATGTCCCTATGGCTGCTTCTCCCTTAAAGTAATGGGATCTCTGGCTCCTTGTTACACTTCAATTTTTCAATACATTATTAGAATACATTTGACTCTTGGAGTTTCTCTGGAAACCATGTATTAGACACCAGGAAAAGATAAGTGACTGGTATTAGCCAAAACATCATTCATGGTGCCTTATCATAACCTTCTCAAAGCTATTAACATATTAAATGTTCCCAACGTGGTTACTATGCTTTTTGCAGCTGGCTAAGTTCTGACATCTGGAAAATGAAATGCAGCCATACTAGGACCTGAAGACTTTCAAATAATTTTCATTATGATATTTTTGGCATCACTTACTGTATGCATATTCATAGTTTTGAAAATGCTTCCTCTTTCTATAGTCTTTTTTCATTGTATGCAGGTGTGATTATAGATTCATGAATACAGCTAATCACTCCTAATACTTAGAGGCTTGCAGTCATTGCATTGAAATCTTGCCTGATTTTTCTGATGATGAGGCCATGTAGGAAGCTCAGTGAATGAAATATATAATCTAGAGTAGACTCCAAGACCTGTGAAAAAAACATCTTGTTTAAGGCAGACTCATCCAAGTTTCATTTCTTTAGACAGGAAAGACAAAGTACTTTCTTTTCAAACTCTTATCCTACTCAACCAGAAGGTCCAAATGGGTTTCTTATTACAAATGAGAAAAACAATTCTTAGTGAATAATATGTTCAAAGAATTTTAACTTTTTAACAAATTGTTCTAAAGAAGCTTATGATTTAAATGAATTTAGACCCCGGTAGAAATAACCTGAATGTGTTTTTGCAAATAGTTGCAAGTCTGTCAGGTTTGAAGCTGCCTTGTTATAACAGATGTGCATTATATGTATTCCGTTAGCTTAGTTATTGGGATGTTTATTGTATGAATATATCAATTTAATTCAATAGGAAAGCATCTAGAAAGACAGGCCAAAGGAAGAGGGGTGAAGGAAGATAGCAATGTTTCATAAAACCTGTGAGTTAAAGGCAATGCCAGAAAAGCATAATCCAGAGATTTGTGTTTTTGTTTTGTTTTAATCTCGGGGGAAGGGAGACAGACACATGAGTTGTAAATAGACCTATGTTATACTGGTATCTAATTATATAGGAATAAGCTGTTCTGACTTAGCGTTCTTGTGTGGTTGCTCCTACACCAGTTCTGATAGGGGTCGGTTGCCAGAAGCTCATTTATGCTAGGGTCATTATAGAGGGCATTCCAGTTTTCTGCTACTCTGTCCTCTATTGATACAAAAACTGACACCTTTTATGTCCTCTATTTTTCTCTTGAAGAGGATATTTTCTTGAAGAGAAAAATAGAGGACATAAAGGCATCTGGTTTTGTATCAATAGAGGACAGAGGACAACCGGACTGTCCTCGATGATGCCCACCCTACATTATGCCAGGATTTCAGTCTACACTAGCTACTATTTTCAACCTATTAGACTGTAAATGGTCTTGGCCCTATGTAATTAAGAGACACCTTCCTCCTTTAGGTTTCATTGCAATTCCTAAGGTCAACCAAGAGCTACCTCTTGCAAGTGCACCAAGTTCATTTAGTATAAACACAAGGGCAGTCATTCTTGTTAGTCATTTCTTCACTCTGGATCTCCCTTCTCCCTTATGATCCTCTATACCATGAGTCTAGGCTTGTTCCAGAAGGATTGTAAAACCTGTTTTATTTAGGCAGGCCATCAGCATGTGAAGTTGTTTGGGAGCATTGTCTGAGGAATTTGTTCCATTACACATTAATATTTTATTAGACTTTTTTTGTAAGCTGCCCTGTGCCTCTTTGGGAAGCATCATATGAATCTATTAATATAAACCACTTCAACTTTAAAACTGAATGTAATAGTGTTAAGACTTTGCTGGTGCAGCACCAGTTAACTCTGTAATCTCCTACACTGGTATAACAGTTCAGTTGGAACAGTTGATATTTGTTTCTGGTCAGCAAGGTGCCCCCCCTCCCCCCTTGAAACATCTTTAAAGTTATGTCTGTCCATTGACAGGTATACGGTACTTTAAGAAATTAATCCTCCCTTGGTTTCATCCCCTGATAGGTCTTTAGGTAAAACAGATTTGCATGTAAACTGTTTTTGTTCTGTTTTTTTAATTCTTCTTCCCTGAAAGCTTTGTTCCTACTACTAACATTTAACAAGGCCTCCTGATTGTTACATTCAACTAGTCACCATCTCCTGATAGGAAGAACTTCAGGTACCAACCTGAGCAAGACTTTCTGGGTAAGCATGCTAGGAGCACAGGATTCTGTAGTTGGGGCCTGGTCTAGGAGTGGGGAAACTGTGACTAGTAAAGGCATGAGGTCTAAGACCTCAGAGTTGCATCACAAACCACAAAAGAGACAGTGATGTGGGAAAACCAATAACCATAAAAATGTCCCTTGACTGTGTCTACAAGCAAATATTCAATACTGCAGGAGGAGTAAATGTATACCTTTAAACGTCATGCATAGTATTAACCTCACTTAGGGTTCATGCTCTTGAAATGTTGCAGAAAAGTAGGGCTAAAAGAGATTTCAGGCTTTCCCTTTGGCCAACCCCCTGCTCAAGTGTTACCCATGGCCATGTGTTAGACAAACATTTGTCAGGGATGGGTGGGTGGTAGGGGTTCTAGAAGCCATATGTAATCTGTTCCAACACTTAACCACCTTTGTACATAAAAAGTTGTTCCTAATATCTAACCTTTATTTCCCTTGTTATAGTTTAAACCCATTTATATCTGTTCTGTCCCCTGTGTACCCACACTAGTTGACAACCATAATCTTTATAATAACACTGTATTTGAGAAATAATATTTGAAAATCCTTCTCACCTAAATCTCAGTGCTGGCTTTGCTTTTTATGTCATGTCTTCTAGATGTCTAAACTTTTTTATTGTTCTTGTTGGGTTCTTTCAGAACCAAAACTTTCAAACTGCTGTCTTTTTTAACTTTTCCGTAGTATAATAAAGTAATATTTTCACAAAATCCATCAGGTTCTGTATATGGTCAAGTTTTTAGTTTTTGCAGAAATGCTTTTATTGTTTGTTTAAAAAAAATCCCTTTATGTAATGGAAACTATGAAAATGTGTATGAGACTGCTTTCTTCCTTTCCTTTCTTTGTCCGTATTTTTCCTGTAACAGTCAATTTGCAGGGCATTACTTTCTGGGAACCCAGTATCATGTGTAGTCTATTTTCTGGATGAAGGTGTGCCAACATGCTGCTTGACTACCTTGTTCTATAACTGGTGCATATGTGTAAATGAAGTTACACATAGTGATGATATATTCCAATAGTTTCTTCACTGGGAAAATGAATTGCAAGGCTCCAGATGTTTGGTCCGCCTTGGCAGATGGGCGAAGCTTGTATGAGAAATGGGGTACAGTCAAAAATAGGAGCAATGCTGTATTGAATTCAAGCATCTTGTGGACACCAAAACTAGCTGTCTCTGTCACTTCTTCATTCTCAGTCGAGACTTTTTTTCTTGTCAGAATAAATTCAATTCCATTATCCCTTGCTGTCTAATATAATCTAACAGGTTGTTTTATACCATCCTTATTACACAACATAAAAATGTGATTCTTCAGACCTTGTGTAGCATCTCCAAGTCCTGAAACTGTGCTGTCCCTCAAAGGCAAGAATGTACATCTTGGCCTTGCTGTATGGTCCGTATCTCACGCGGCATGCCAAACGGTATCTAAGCAATGGCTGTTTACAGAAACAGATCGAGACTGAGGTCTCTATTTGAAGTTTTTGTGGCAAATTCTGTCATGGAACAGGCCGATGCATACCCTTGAAGTGGAATCTGCTTATTTTATGGCCCCTTTACTTCATTACATCGTTTAGGTAAAAATATTTTGTATGGCTTACCAAAAGGAATAGAATAGAGCACAAAAAAGCTTCCAAAAGTGATTATTCCTTTAGTGCATCATCTGAATAATTCATAGCAATGAATACTTAACTCTTGTCTTTTTCCCCCCATTGATGTAGGCAAATGTTCCAAGATTCAAACTGCTAACTCTACAATGCCACCCCAATTTTGTTATAGTTCTCTGATTTTTATATTGTGTTCTTTTGGAGTACTTTTGTTTGCTCCCTTGAGTAGTAATTGGCATTCCTTCTTCACATGCTTTTCATCATTTGTGTATGTTTCTCCTTTAGAGCTATTTCTAGCTGGGGAAAAGTAAAGATCTTTTTCCTCTAAAATTGATCTTAAGCTTTGCAAGGTTTAGTTTGTACTTTACAGCATATTAAATTGTATAGAGTGAACCAATTAAAAATGTTGTTTCTGGGGGTTTTTTCTAGAGATCATATTCTGAGAAGCAGCTCTGCCATTTTTGCCCAATGGCAGATAGCAGTCATTTTGTAAAGGAAAATTGTTGATTGCATGCTTCTTTTTAAAGTGTTTCTGATTTGGAATTCTAGAAGCTAAGATTATTTTACAGAAAGTGTTATAGCATATTTTTTGTTTGCTCTAATGCTTTTACTTGTGCATTGTGGAAGTGAAAATACATGTTCATCTTGCAAACTGAGCAACATGAAAAGGAAGCAATTTTTGCATCTTACTATTATGTATAGTAATATGAGTAGTCTAAAATGGAATATGAACACTATTACTACCATTACTTTTCAGGGTGTTGTAGGAGAATTAGATACGAGAATCACTTAAGCATCTGACTTACTTAGGTTCCTTTGAAAATCCTAGTCTCCAGCCAAAATCTCTGTGCTTTCTCTTGCTTTTGGTTCTGCTAAGCCCCACCCTCCTAAGATATTTGTGTTGCATTAGTTAAAATAGGATCTTGGGATCCAGAACTCAAGGCTTATGTCACTGAATTAAGAAACCTTGACAAGTCACTCTTCTGTCTGAGCTGCTGCAAATAGAACATGCATAAAGAAAACATGTATTTTCTCTTAGTCTTACATTACTGTATACAAACTTCTTTCAGATAAAAGGTTCTTTCCTTGCAAAATATTTCAAATTGTTGTTTATTTCTATTATTTTTCTTCCATTTTGGAAGAATGCTGAAACTACTTCAGACTAATAAAATAGGATCCAGACTCGATCTGTTGTGTTTTTTTTTATGGTTTGACTGGCTTCTATCACTTTAAACCTCAGACATCTACTAGGAAGCTTCTTGCAGAAGAAGAGCAAAGTCAATCCAGCAAAGTTGTGGTAACACAATCTATTTCGAACTTGGTAAAATAGATGTCATTCATTTGCCCTCAGTAACTCATCAGTGATCATGCCCAAAGAATTATCCTAGCAGCTTTATTCCAGTTGAAAACCCTTGCAGAGGTGAAAGCTGCTATAATCCACTTAAAATGCCTAGTTAATGTGGACAGGTGTATTATACTCCTTGAAACCAAAGCTATCCTATGATTGATATATTATCTATTATTTGTATGAGGAAGTACCTAGAAGCTACTACAGTGGACATAAACAGTTATTGTGCTAGGAATTGTACAAACCAAGTACAAAAGCTAAATGTTAGGTATGCCAAGATAGTCAAATAAGCTGAGTCCACACAAGCATGGACATGTATTTCCCCAGGGACAACTAGCAGTGGGACACCTTGTGCCACTGCTAGTTGTCCCTGGGGAAACCTGGGCCACACACCCTCTGGTGCATGGCATTTGAGTAGTGCGTGGGTCAGCCCCCTTCCCTCACCCTTCGCCACTGTTCCCTTACAGCATGGAGAACAGCTGAATGTGCGATATGTAGTACCGCACTCGTATCTGCAGTGCCACATACCACATGGCTGCACTCATCTGGACACGGGCAATGTCTCCAAAGAAGAAGAAATGGTTCAGTGCTTCAAGGATGCAAAATCCTGGAAAGCAGGAAATATCCCTTTTACCAAAAGGAGCTGTTCTGAACAAGAGAATACCATTTGGACTATCTATAAAACACTGAATGCATTATGACAGTGACATAACATTGTGGTCCAATTCCAAACAGCTCAAAATTTTTCAGAATTAAAGAAATCCTCTGGCTGTCTCTGGGTGAACTTTTTTTCTTGGTTTCTAAGACATTATCAACTGTGATGTGGTAATAATACTCTCAAGGTTACAGCAAGTTGTGGTATGGGCAAGAGAAGGAGCATTATTCATTAAAAATAGTTAACAGTATTAGTAATCTGCACTTCTATTCAACACCTGCTCCTAAACAATCTCTTGTCAGGAAAACAGCTGTGTCTGTAGCTGAAGGGAGAATAGAAAAGCCATGACTCAATTTTGTTATCCCTTAGCCAATTACACAGATTTCATACTCTGAATGTGTTCTTTGCAAGAAAGCAGTGCTGGCTCACTCTTGTTTCTAAAAGGCAGAAGGCTGTGTTCTTTTATGCCTATCTCTGCACCGTTTTGCTCCCTGCTATTGGAAGTTCATTCCATAATCTTGCTCTTCTGTTTAGAAAGCTTTCTAATTTCCAACTAAATCTTATTCATGGCCAGTTTATACCCATTGTGTGTGTGCACATGTGCCAATGTTGTCTTTTAGGATAAATATTCCCCTTTCCCACCCTGGATTTTAACCCTTTATGTATTATTGTGCTGCATTTGTAGTGGTTGAAAAGCAATTTTATCTCCTCTTCAGGCTTGTTAAATCCAACCTGTTCTAGTCCCCTTTCATAACAGGCTCTCCATTTCCTCCCCGCTCCCTCCCAGTTATTCTCTACAGCTGCCCCACCTTTTAAATTCATCTTTCTTTTTGTATACTAGGGGTGTACAAAATGGGCCATACTCAATTCAGATGCAGATTCAGCCTGAATTGGGGACAGTGATTCGATTAATTGATTCGGATCACTTTCCCTGATTTCGATTCGGCCGAATCCAAATCTGAAGATTCGATGCTGATTCAGAGAATCAGTGATTCATCCCTAGACACAGTTTTAAATGTTTTTTTCACATACCTCAAGGTACCAGGCTTGGCTTCTGACTGCTACGATGGTGGGGCAGAGGGAGCATCCCACAGGAGGATGCAGGGGGGCTACATGCTTGGCATTCAACCTGGAAGTGGACTGGAAATACTTCCGGTCCACTTCCAGGTCCACCGGGGAGCACACAGGAGGGGGAAATGGACTGCCCCCCCAGCTCAGTGATTGGCCATGGGGGGACCCTGGGTGCACCCTCCAGACACAGGAGGCACCAGTCAGCAAGCTGGGGGAACATGAGTGCACTCTCTGGGGGACCCAGAAGCATTTAAAGCTGTGTCTATGTCCAAATTGCTGTATCTTTCCAAATTGATTTGGAGGGTTCCGATTCAATTAAGAGATTAAAGGGGGTCCTGATTCCATTTGGATTTGGAGAATCGGCCACCGAATTGGGCTGAATCTCCACTGAATTGAATTGGGGACTGAAGCTTTGTACAGCCCTATTGAATAGCAATCACCAGACTTGTACATAGTATTTCAGATGAGGTCACACAAATGCTTTATACAAGTAGCATTAATGTTTACTTGTTTATGGGCAATACTGTACTTAATACATCGTACATGTTTGTTTTGTTTTTGTTTTCCAAACCTGTTTCTTACTAATGGGTCCAAACCTGTGATCTTCCTCTTCCTAAATAGAAGATTTTTCTGTGACTTAAAATGAATAAACAAACTTGAGTAGCGGCTTTTTAAACAACCATTCAAAGTCACTAATAGGTTAGTTAGGAATTTAAAACAGCCTCTAACTTTGGGACTGACTAGTTCCAGATCCAAGGAAAAATAAAGTGATTTCAAGCTGTATATTTTCCCCCCTACTGCTCTGTTTCCCAGCCTCCAGTGATAATAAGGACTTGAAGTTTTAAGAATGTAAAAAGAAATAAAATAAAATAAAAGACTCCAAATCAATATTTGTACAAATGCAGGTCTCCTTTTCATTCAAATGAGAGCTTCACACTCTCAACCCAGAGGGAGGAAGGGGAAGAGAGGGACTCTTGTTCCAGACATTTAGGATAAGTACTGACATTCAAGAAGCCCACAGCAGAAGCACTCTAACTTTCAAGCTTTACTGTAAGCATCCCTGTTAAAGTCAAAAAGAAGCAGAACACATATTATTTCTTATGGGGGTGGGGAGGGAAGCTCAGAGTGTGCCTGCATGGCCTGAGCACAGCAGGTGGGCGGGGGCTCTTGCACACCTCCCAGCATACCCCATGGACTCCCTAGGCTGCCAAAGACTCCCAAACAGAGCCAAATGGCTAAGCTGCCCCTAACTGACTGGCAGAGATATCATGGCCACCCACCTGTATGCCCCCACCCACCATACACACACAACTATGCCCACTTCTTGTGCAACTCCTCATTCCTTGGGGTGATGGAGAGTGGGCACCATGCCCCTGGGGTCCCTGATTTTGTCACTGGTGACATTTATCACTCCTCCAGTCCTCATCAGGGGCCCAACCTAACCTCTTTTGGTCTGGTTCATGGGGGTGGGCAGCTGGACCACTGGAAGGATCACTTCAACTATAGACTAGGCCTGGTATCATGAGCACACATGGTGAGGTGCGGAGTGGGGCAGCAAAATTAAGAGACCTGTTCTGTTTATTATTGTTATTATTATTACTCTGGAAAAATCAGAACTTCACAACCAGCCTGTTTTAACAGCCTGAAGCTGTCTGTGACTGACTTTCTCAACACCACATTGGTATGGATCTCCAATTTTCATGCTCCTGCTACTGTTCGGTGGAGAGGACCTGTCACTTACTAGTTACAGGTCACTCCTGATGTCTGGGAAGTAAAAACTGCAGCATATTTAAAACTGGTTTTGCCTCCTAGCCATCAGGCATGGACAGCGTGGCATGGGTCCCTCTGTCAATCATTGGGGGGGGCGGTACTCGTGGGAAATTCCAAGACTAAGGAAGCCACTGTGCCGTGCACTTCTGGCACAAATTCCGGAGATCCCTACGTATTGGATCAAGTGCCTGCTGCTAGGGCATGTGCTCAGTGCTAGTTATCTGACTGGGGATACTTCCCCAAAAGTGCATCTTCATCTCTAGGTTTGTGGAGAAAGTAAATCTATTGACAATTCACATTAGTAAGATAAGGACTGTGCATGTTTAACTGTAGTTTTTTATGAGGAGTAAATAGCTAGATGATGCCTGTCACTTGCTGCCAACCTGAGTTATGGGTGCATGAGGACATTCTCTACAGGAAGTATCCAACTGAAGATTACTGATCTCTGCTTTTTGACCTTTCCATTAGCAGAATGTTGTTATGCTCTAGCTGTGTATTTACTCTTGCTTGGAAGTGAACTTGGATATATAATTAGTGAAATTCTGTTTCCAAGTGTAGAGTTGTAATGAAACCAGTTATTGTTTCTGCAGCAGTTGTCAGTCAGATCCATCCAGTTGCTGTATTTCATGTCAACCTGTGGTTCTACTGGTAGTTTTTGATGATAACAAGGGTGGAAAAAAAATCTGGCCTGATTTGGACCAGAGTTAAAAAATCTTTTTCATCTGAAGCATCCTCCTATGAGAAGTGGCTTTCTGTCCTTTTCAGTGAACCACTGTAAATAAAGTAAGCGTATGTCTGCTATAGACGGGAACAATTTGAATGAGAATTTACTTTTATTATGGCGACAGCATTTACCTGTACAACTGTTCCTATATGTGACTTGGGATGTCTTCTAATTGGATAAATACTATCTATCTGTTTTTTAATGTTTGAAGTTAAAAAAGACACAGCCCCCTCCCCCTAATATTAGTATTACAGACAGCTCAAGTCTATCAGCACGTCCTACTTTATACAATCTTGTTTAGTAGTTGAGAAATAAGATACAATGTTGTCTGAGTATCCTCCATATCACTTTTTTAGCATAAAATATTGTTGTATGAATGATCAATCCACAATTTGGACTTGCCTTATCAGGTTAATAGTTACTACATTTAATTATCATATTATATTTTTTGGCAAAGTTTTTACTTTAAAAAATTGTTTTCAGCTTCGCTAAGTAGTCTTCAAAAAAATACAAGCATGTTTTTTGATGTTATACATTTTACTTATGATTTAGCAAGGAGCCAAGTCATCTCTTTTTTTTTATAATAAATATTGTATAGACAGTTTTTTTTCTTGTATCTTAACTAGAAATGTGTTGGGGAGAAAGAAAAATTACTTGTCCCTACTAGTTCATGTGTCTGAAATTTATCCTTGTGAAGTGAATATCAAGAAATTGCCTTTAAAAATCTTTACACAGAGAAGGCATGACTACATAGTTGACTTCTTTCTCAGAAAAGGCACATTTGAGAATCAAATCCTTAGCTAATTAATGTGTATAGATAGACTGTGTAGATGTTCTGATTCTTTGGTAAAAGAGAAAATCTAGTTTCATTCTCAGGCTTTATAAAAACAGAAGAATATTAAGTGATAGTTAATTTACCAGGGAAAGTACAGAAATTGTTAATTTTTTTAAACTATCAAAGCCATATACAGTAAAAGCTGTGTTATCCAGCACTTTACCATCCAGAATACTCTATTAACCAGTAACTGACCCACCGTGGCACTTCCAGTTTCGCCGCCATGAGCAGAGTCCCACTTCTTTCTCATGGACCATGCCCCAAGGCAAAGCAGCCTGCGTGTGGTCCCCCTGCCTGTCCCCCGGCACACTGACACCAGAGAGTGAAAGCCCTGGCTCGCCGGACATGGCTGGAGGGGCTGCGGCCCAAACAGGCAAAGATGCCTCCAACCCTTTGGGCTGGAGATAAGTATAACTCTCAGATAACTGGCACCCCACATTTCCCATGGATGCCAGATAACAGAGATTTTACTGTATTGGAAAAAATTGTCAAAATTTGACAGTTTTACTCACCAATTCACAACATTTTTTCCATTTCAGTCCTTCAGTAAAAAAAATGTACCAGTGTTCTGGAGAGTTGATCAAAATCATCCAGCTTGGGGGTTTTGCGGGGTATGATTTATTAGCTGAATATAGAAGGTACAAATATTGTAGCTTATTTGATTTTTCTTATTTCTAAAAGTTGACACATTTTTAGCTGTCTACATTTGGCATTTCTTATTACTGCAGGCAACATGAGATCTGCACATGTCATGTTGCCCCTGGCTAACAAATATATTTATGGGATACATAATGTTTTAAACAGGAACAAGTCTACAAGCCAATCTGTCTACAACTAATAAAGTATTCATAACATATTTCTAGCACTGAGAGGTTGAAAGGGAAGCACCTGTCAGTCACTGACAAGCATACCTGCAGATGAATGAAAAGTTATATGTAACACTTTCTGTTGCAAAAGTGAAACATTTGCAGTGTGACTGCTAACAACAAATCAGAACAGGGTTATTAAGAAATTCTATGGTATATCCTTTTTTGTATGAAGAAATCCAGCATTCAGATGATAAACAGACATTTATAAAACTAGGTTTCTTCCAGCTGGATCACTGATTTAGTTATCTGACCTTGGTAAAGTTAAACACTTGGTTAATTATTTACCTATCTATAGTATTGGTTTAATTAAAAATAAGTGCCTTTTAAAAGACCCCTTAGGTTTTCAAATGAAAAGTGTTAATGATTTCTTTTTAAAAAAACAAAAAGTAATGTCTGTACTTTAAGGGATTTTTGTCACACTGCACAAAGTCTTATTTTGCAACTTCTGCCAACTACAAAATAGGATAGGTGCACCTTGGAAGCTGCACAATTCTTTTATCTATTGTTATTAATTACTTCTCATTGTGTATTTGTTGGCATGCCTTATTAACAGGGCAATTAAAAGCCCAGGCTTTCAGAATGCATCTTCTATTTTCTTTGACTATGATGTGAAGGAGAGAGATCCTCCTGTCAGAAGAGATCTTGGAGACCTTGGCAATCATCTTGAAGAAGCCATGGGAGACAGGTAAGGTACCAGGTGACTGGAAAGGTACCAGCATAGTGTCCCACTTAAAAAAAGGCATAAAAGTGAACCCAGGGAACTACAGACCAGATAGCCTTACCTCCATATCTGGGAAGTTACTGGAGCATATCCTAAGGAAGGCCATTTACAAGCATCTGAAGGAGGAATGGCTGATCAGCAGCAGTCACCATGAATTTATGAAAAACAAATCACATCAAACAAACTTTATATCCTTCTCTGGCAAGGTGTGGGGGAGGAGGGGAACAGGTGGCCCCTGAAACCCCACGCCCTGTCGCTAAACAGCCCATGTTACGCCCCTTGGCACAAATTGCCAGGGAACACTCACCGTCCACAGGTGTGTCTGGAAGAAAGGCCCCGAGGCAGTTCCGTCCAGTATAAAGAAGACGCTGAAGGCGGCTGGAGAGGAGGAACTGGAAGCGAGCGGTAGCAGTGTGGATGTCGGCGGGAGCACCCGGGCACAGACAAAGGTAGCCCAGAGGCACAGGAGGACCTTCTGGGGTAAGGGCAAACCCCAGTGAGACCCAGAATCCAGGAAGGAACTGCCCCAGCGCAGACACTGACAGTTCTGGGCCAGTGAGCCCGGCTCGGCTTGGCAGGAGCCGGGGAGCCATATGCCTTCTAATAAGGCGGCACTCGCAGCAGGGAAGGTGCCGCCGCTGCGACAGAGAGGGGCCAGTGGACCCCGCAAGCCCTGGAGCAAGTTGATTACTTAAACAGAAGCCCAAGTGGACAGGGAAAGACCGGGGAGGCCCGCAAAAAGGTCCAGGCGGCCTCCAGGCTCTGGGGAATCCCTGACTGTTAGCATTGAGTTGTTGCTTTGATTTATGGATCCCAGGCATGATATCCTGACAAGAAGGCTGAGCAAACTGTTGCTCAACCCCACGGAAGTATGGGTGAGGGTGTAGGGGCAGAGGAGCCCTCGACAACGTGGGACCCCTAGGACCCAGGAGTCTCATCTGTGGACTGGCACGCACCGGATTATCAACACTGAACCAGGAGGTCATCAAAGTCATGGCAGGCAGTCTGGAGGCGTCCAGCCTGCAGAGGAGCGGCTCCGGGTAAAGTACCCTGAGGACGGTCCCCAAATCAGGGGGGTGGAGACTGCGGCGAGTAGCAGCATCATCGGACACACCCCCTGACACAAAGTAACTACTTGGATGGAATCCAAGTGTCTCTTTGCAGGTGCTGATGATGATGGACTTGAAGGCACCCCAAGCACTGCCAACATTCTCCCATTGTCTTTAACTGGAATTTGCCATGTTTTTGTTGAAGTGCTGGTGGAAGAGGGGTCACTTGATTGGGTCCTTGTGTCCTTCAGTGTTGACCTTTTATCAGCATTGTTTCTGCTGTAGCTGTCATTTGGGAGCTAGTTTGAGTGACATAACTAAGCAGATGAGTCAGTGATCAGTCCAGAAATCATCAGCTCGTAGGGCAGGTCAAATAATGAGGACATCTTACAGTCCTGGGCATGAACAATGACATGGTGAATCATGTACCAATGCTTAGATTGTGGGTGTTGCCATGATGTTTTGTTCCTGTTTTTCTAACAGAACAGGGTGTTGGTGATGGTGAGTCCATGTTCCACACATTTGGTCAAAAAGAGGATGCATTGGTGTTGACCTTTCCCACTCCTTCCTTGCCAGTGGTTCCATTCCAGAGGTTCAAGTCCCTTCCAAACTTGGTGTTGAAATTACCAAGCAGAATAATTCTGTCTCCCTCTGGAACATCAGAGAGGACTTGGTCAAGGTTGGAATAGAATTCATCCTTGGCTTTATCAGCAGCATCAGGAGTTGGGGCATACACACTGATCACAGTGGCATGTTGTCTCCCTACCAATTTAAGAAGGAGAGTCATGAGGCTCTTATTAAGCCTGATAGGGAACTCATTGAGTTGGACATTAAGTTGGTTTAAGCAGACAAAGTTTTTTGGGTAAATCTGATATCTTTTCTTAGAGCAACTGAATAGTTGGAAGAATTATGCTTTGCAAGATTTTGGGCACAGGTACCTTTCCTCAGATATAGGGAGAGTTATCTGGTGTTTCCCTTCTCTCTAGAGTCTGAACAGAAATTTAAGTCAATATACAAAATCCAGGTCTGTGAAAGTGCAAATGTGTGGCAAGGAGGATCAGAGAGGATAAGAGTTAATGGGTGTTAGATGGAGTAGCGGGGGCAGGGAAGAAGAGGAGATTGTCAATGGGTGATATGAATTCATTCTCAATGGCAGTCGCCTCTGTGAATTTGATGTTCTCCTTCATGTGTACCCTTCCATAAGAGGGTATAGCTGCCTCTTTGTTCTTTGACCCACCTATATGCCACTTACCAGCTCCATGTGCCTCATCTTAAGGATGTAGAATGATGAAGAAATCCTAGATGTCCTCAAGAACACCACAATTGTGACAATCTTCAAGAAAGAAGACATACGACTGTGGAAATTACAGAGGGATCAGCTTGCTGTCCACCACAGAGAGATCATATCGAAGACTCCTGAACTGTCTTCTTCCACTTGCTAAAGAACTTATCTTGCAATCTCAAGTGTGAGTTTAGGGCAAGGGTGGGCAAAATACAGCCCACAGGTCAGATCCAGTCCTCCAATGGATTGGATCCAGTTCATGGGCAGTGCCTGATAATTAATTGTATCCAACCCATGGCGTTCCACTTGGGACCAAGCCCTGTCCACTTCCATCTAGGGCAGTCTGTGGCACACTCTTAGCCACCCCGGCCCTGGCCAGTGCACTCAGCTTCCTCGCTGGGCTGCTCCCAGTGCAGCTGCAGCTGTCTGAGTACTGCTTGGCTTCCCTCACCTCACACAGCTCCTTCTCCTCTCCTATCTCTGCTGCACTGCTCCAGGGAGCAGGTAGTGTGGGGAAGCCATAGGGATGCATGCTGGACCACAGGTGCCCAGCCAGGTTGGGGAAAACTGCAGCTGGGCAGCTCCTGCCCTAGTGCTTGGGATTTTAGCTCCAGCTCCCAGCCACCTTCCACCCACTCAGCTGCCTGCAAGTGGCTGCTGTTTGATTTTTTTTTTTAAGTATATGATTTGTTTTTTATCTATTATTTATTAAAATGATATCTTCTGAAAGATTTTGTGTGTATGGGCCTCAGCAACTACCCAGAACTCATTAAGCAGCCCTCCAGCCAAAATAATTGTCCACCCCTGGTGTATCTGGCCTTCAGCAAGGCTTTTGACAAGCTCACACACTGAGCTTCTGATAAGCAAATTAGAGAAATGTGGGCTGGACAAAACTAGTATAAAGTGGATAGATAATTGGCTCAATAGCCTTAAGCAAAGGGTAATTAATGGGTTCATGTCAGAATCACAGGAGGCTTTGACTGGAGTCCCACAGTGGTCTGTTCTGAGCCCAGTGTCCTTCAACATGTTTACTAATGATTTGGATGATGGCATAGAAAGCTTCTTGAGTGAGTTTGCAGATGACAAAACTGGGAAGGATTGTAAACACATTGGAGGTTGCAAAAGTAATTCAGAAGGATCTGGACAAATATAAAAGGTGGGCTACAGCTAATAGGATGAAGGTCAATGTGAGAATGCAAAGTGGTATATCTTGGGAAGAAAAATCAAATACACAAATATAAAAATGGATGACACTTAGCTGGAGGGCAGCACTAAGGAAAAGGATTTGGGAGTTTTGGGTCAGTATGAGTCTGCACTATGATGCAGCTCACAAACAGTGAATGCTGTTTGAGGGTGCATCATCAGAAGTATTAGTGCCTCTGTACATGGTACTGGTTAGGCCTCATCTGGAGTACTGTGTACAGTTCTGGATTCCACATCTGAAAAAAGACATGGAAAAGTTAAAGAGGGTCCAGAGGCTTCAACAAAGATGATAAAGGGCTTTGAAAACAAGTCATATGAGGGGAGGCTAAAGGAGCTAGTCATGCTCAGCTTGTAGAAAAGACACTTACGGGAGAACATGATAGCAGTCTTCAAATACTTTAACAGCTGCCATAACAAAGATGGAAAGCAACTTTTCTCTCTTGCTGCAGAGAGGAGGGTGAGGACCAATGTCTTGATGTTGCAGCAAAGTAAATTTAGATTGAATATCTAGAAAAATGTCTTCACAGTTTGAAAAGTAAGGCAATGGAATAGACTTCCTAGGGAAGTTATGGAAGTTGTGGAAAGTGTTCAAGAAGAGGTTGGACTGCCACTCCTCAGGGATGATCTATGCATAGCTATGCCTATTAGGGCTGTGTGAAATGACACTGTTCTGTGTTCACTTCAGTTTCAAGGTTTGGACATATCGGTGTTTGGCTCAAATTTCATTTTGAGTCAAAACAGCTGTTCCATTGCACTTTGTTCAAACAGTGAGGCTGTTTCAATGTTTTGCCTGACCATCACGCTGGGGAAAGGAACTCAGCCCAGTTGGGCTGACTTCCCAACCCCAACCTTATGATCGGGCTGGGGGAATGAACTCAGTCCAGCTGGACTGACTCCCTATCCCTAGCCCAATCATAGGGCTGGGGAGGGGAACTGAGCGATCAGGCTCAGTTCCTTTCCCCAGCCTAATCGCTGTGCTTGGGAGGGGAACTGAGCCCAAGTTCAGTTCCCTTCCCCTGTGCTGTGATCAGCTTCCTGCAGCCCAGTGCCAGGAGCCAGGGGAGCCAGGGCTGCACTCTTGGCTGCTGCTGGGAGCTCAGCCCTGGTTCTCCCCTGTCTCCCACCACCTTGCTGCTAGTTGCTTTGAAACTCAAAATGTACTGAAACTTTCAAAAGGTTTCAACTAGCCTCATTTTGTTTTGAGGCCGTTTCAAAGTCCTCTGTTTCGATTCGATTTTGCTGTTTCAAGCTCAAAATGAGTCAAAACAGTGTTGAATCAAAACAGCCGGTGACATTTCACACAGCCATAATGCCTATTTTCTATTCTGGGTATTTCCCATGTTTCTGGACTTTACTGTTTGCCCCTGCCCACATTTCTGCTATATCGGTCAGGGTGTTTTTAAGTCTCCTTGAGAGGCATTGGGTGTTGGCTATAGCCAAGGGTAGGGATTTTGACTGGGGTGTGCCAGTGCTTCTGCTGGGACCAAAGCTGAAGTTTCCAGTCTTGTCCCTCCAGTCAGGGTCAGACCAATCGCCACATATGGAGTCAGGAGGTAATTTTACCCCAGGGTCAGATTAGTACACATTGTGCAGTTTTTGCTTTCTGCTGTAGTGGGGGCTGTGGGCTTAGAAAACAGGTAGAGAAAGGAGGACTATTACATATCTGCTTATTCACCTAAAAAAAAAGACCTTCTGTTCTTGTTCAAGTTTCAGGTTAGAAGTACAGTACTAAGTGCAGCTTTTCTCTTAGATGTTCATGTAGTAACTGCATCCAAGAGCATCTACATAAGTATTTGACTTAAAAGAAATATGTCAAGTGTTTGACTTTTTGTTATTTCCCATGCCTTTTCGTTATTTCTGGCAAGATTACTGCAGTGTATTTTGTGGAAAGCTGTACTAGCATTATTGGAAAATATTTTCTACGCAGTTGGTTTGAAGGGTACATCCACCTGCCTTTGGGGACAATGAGAAGGGGTTTACTGTTCTCACATCTGAAATTTCCTATCTGTGAATGTATCTGGCATGTTTTGTAATGCTATTCTAGTAATTTGACACTAAAGATGCAATCCCTATAACCTCTTAGTGGGAAATGATTCAAATGTTTCTCTAAAAATGGTCTTGGTTAACTCGTTTTGAATCACCTGGTGTTCATATTTATCTTTGTGCATATGATTTATACATTCTGTAGCTTTTTGGCACAAAGTAAGAAAATATTTGACTTCTGTTGGGGACTCTGATCAAGCAGGCCTGGCTAGGCCAAGCATGTGAGTTACCACTCCTGCCCCTGGCTAATATGATTGACCCAGATCTTTGCAACTAGATTGACTGCTGAAAGTGCCACAAACCCCTTTTAAACACACCTGCAGCCTCAGGGTTCAGGCACCCCTTGACATAACTTAGTCTATTTTGGCAAGCCTTGCCTTCACAACTCTCCCTGGTTATTTTGACTTCTGACCTAGCCTTGGTTTTCCTGATCCTGATCTTGGATCTCCCCTGAAGCTCAACATTAGCTTTACTGTCTCTGGTTTTCCTGGCTTCATATTTCCCCCTGAAACTTGCTACCTTACTCCTGAATTTGGCTTATGTCTTGGACTACATTTCTTAGATCTTTCAGCTTCAGTAACTGATCTCTCTACCCTGCTGCCCCGCAAAAGTTCACTGTTTGGTGTGGGGGGCTTAAGGCCTGCCCCCATTGGCCTCTAGGGGCGCTCCTACATGCCTCCTGGGAGGCTGCCAGAATGGCCTCTATCCCCAACCCTATCTCCCCTGACAGCTGACAGCTGTCAGTAGCAGCTGCAGGCTGGGGGAGATACTGTATCCCTTCCCCTGCAGCCTTGCACTGGCCAGGCAGCAGTGCACCATAGGACCTGGGCTGCTGCAGGGACAACAGAACCAAATCCCTTCCTCCCACAGCCTCCCAAGCAAGGGAGAGAGAACCTGTAGCCCATGCCTCCCATGAGGCCAGGGTGCCTGTTGGGGGAGAGATTCCCCACCCCCCCTCCACCAGGCTGTGCCTCACAGCTGGCTGGAGGGAGGAAGCAAGGCTGGGATCAGAGGCTGTCACTGAATCAGGTCAGTGATAGCCATGGAGGTGCGGATGGCCTGGTGCTTGGGCAAAGTAAACAAGCTCTACCCCAGGCCACAGTACCATCCTGTCCTGCGACACTGGGATTGGCAGCAGAATGCAACTTAGCTTAAGTTGTGATGGATGTAGCACAGACACTTTAAAAAGGACTTTAACATAAAGTGCTTTAATCTGATACCACATTCACTGAGGGTTAACTTTAGAGTTCAGTCTACCCTGGTGGTGGATGGGTCGATGTCGACCTGGGAGGGTGTGGGCAGCAGAGTCCTCCAGGGCTCGGTCCTTGGGCCGGTGCTGTTCAATATCTTCATTAGCAACCTGGACGAGGGTGCAGAGAGCACCCTGTTGAAGTTCACTGATGACACCAAGCTGTGGGGTAAAGTGAATACACCGGCAGGCAGGGACTGCATCCAGGCAGACCTGGATAGGTTGGAGAAGTGGGTGGATCTGAACAGGATGCGGTTCAACAAGGACAAGTGCAGAGTGCTGCACCTGGGGAGAGGGAACCAGCATTATGGTTATAGGTTAGGGGCTGACCCACTCAGGAGCACAGAGGTAGAGAGGGATCTTGGAGTCATGATTGACTCCAGGATGAATATAATTCGCCAGTGCAACAAAGCAATAAGCAGAGCCAACCACACCCTGTCACACATCAACAGGGGCATTACTGACAGGTCCAGACAGATCTTACTCTCCCGCTGTGCGGCGCTGGTCAGGCTGCAGCTGGAGTACTGTGCCCAGTTCTGGGCACTGCACTTCAAGAGGGAGCTGGAGAGGGTCCAGAGGAGGCCACTCGTATGGTTGGGGGCCTCCGTCACCAGCCCTATGAGAAAAGGCTGAGGGACTTGAATGTCTTCAGTCTCCACAAGAGGATCTTGTGGCTGCCTACAACCTTATCAGAGGCCAGCAGCAGGGACTCGGGGAAAGTCTGTTCACCAGGACCCCCCTTGGAGTCACCAGGAACAATGGGCACAAGCTGAGGGAGGATAGGTTTAGGTTAGATATTAGGAAGAACTACTTCTCTCTACAGATGGCCAGTGCCTGGAATAGGTTTCCCAGAGAGGTGGTGCTCTCACCTTCCCTGGAAATCTTCAAGAGGAGACTGGACAGGCACCTGGCTGGGGTCTTATGACCCCCTCCCACCCCCAGTGCTCCTTCCTGCCCATGGTAGGGGGTCGGACTCTATGATCTGTCTAGGTCCCTTCCGACTCATTGATTCTATGATTTTTAAAGTGCTCTGAGAGCTGTGAACATCTGTTCAGTAACGGCTTTAAACTAGGGTTGCCAACCCTCCAGACTGATGCCCATTCCAGTAGATTCCTGGCCAATCTCCCGGTGACTATTGAAAGCAATCTGGGAGATTGATATTGTGAACAGATTGAACAGTATAATTAATGACTAGACGTACACTGATGCATCGGTCCCATATCAGATCAGCACTGATATAAGGAAAATTGTCAGTATCACCAATTAGCTCTTTTTGGATCACATGGCCAATAATGTTGTGAATAAATGCCCAGTGCACATGTGCAGCCACAGTACAGCATGCAGGCTGCCAGGAGCTCAGCCCAGTAGCATGGAGAACAGCTGGGTCTGGCTGGTAAGTCTGTTGTGAGGGAAAGGGTGTGGGGGGGCAGATCAAGGCCCCAGCAGTGAGGGAGGGAGTGGGGCTGGGGCAGTGCAGGCACTTCACAACTGAGGTTGTTGTACATATAGGGTATACAGTGTGAATTAAAAAACAAATGGGAATCTTATCAGGGGATAAGGCACAATGCTGCATTTATTGAAACATAAAAGGAATAAAGAACAATAAGGTTATCTGCTTCACCCATTCCCATACATACTCTTTAATTCATACAAAATAAGCAAGTATACACACAGATAGACAGTCCTGCAAAGTTTAAGGTGTTATCAAGTTCTAAAGATGCTTGGGTCAGTCTGATGGCCAGCCAGACCAACCACAAGGAATGGAGTCAGGTCTTGTTGGATGCACCCAAAACTCCTTCTTGCAGGTGGGCAGACCCAAAGCCTTTTCTTAGTGTTAATTCTTTATAGTGATAGCTGTCCATACAAGCCTATGGATTTCACTGAGTCAGATGCAAAGGTCATCCTCCTTGTCCCGTTGGCAGGCTGGGATTGGTAGGACATGATCTTCTGGCTTTGTGGTCAGTAATCTTTGGGTGGCGGGGGAGAGGTCGTTGCCTGTAATCTTCAGCTGTCAGGGTGAAGACATGATTTAGTATTTGGTAATCCTTAACTGCTAACTCAACATTGCTGCAACCTTTAACCGTTAAGCCACAGAAGGCTATTTTCACCTGCTGCAAGAAGGCTGTCCCCCTTCACAGAGTCACATACATACATCGCTCATTCTTTCATTACCTCATTTTATACATGCCAGACATACCACAGACCTTACATAAACATTTTTTTATACTAGATATAAGTTCTAAAATCATGAGACCAACAGGTCTTGGACTAAGCAATAAGAAATGTAAAGTACAGTAAAAGTTCTGTTATCTGGCATCTTACAAGCCAGCATGCTACAATAACCAGCATGCTGGCTTGTAAGATAAAGTGAAACCAGAAGTGCCCACCATGGCACTTCTGGTTTCTCTGAGCCCCCATGGCCTGGGAGCATTAACAGGCTGTGCAGGGCTGTGCAGGACCCACCCCCCTGTGTGTGGCGATGCCACAGGTGGGGCGAAGGGACACCGCAGATGCAGCATGAGACTTCCAGGTCTGCTGCTGAGTGTGCTGAGTGTGCTAGGGACTGCCTGCCCCCACCCCGTGCTCTTGTGGGATGCTTCATTGATGAGCCACCTGGTACCTTGAGGTATGTAGAAAAAACATTTAAAGCTGTGTCTGTGTCCATATTACCAAATCTCTCTGAGTCCATTTGGAGAGTTCTGATTCAATTTGGAGAGATTCAAGGGCGTCCTGATTTAATTCAGATTCAGAGATTCAGCCGCTGAATCGGGCTGAATCTCTGATAAATCAAAACTGGGGCCGAAGATTCACACAGCCCTAATAGTTACTTCCATGGTTACTAAATATTTGATACAGAATAATAATGACTGACTAAAATATTATGACAAACAAATCATAACAAGATCCATTTTAAAATAGCAATATAAAGCAATTATAGCTACCATAATACACCAGGGTGAGGCACAGGACACAGCCATTAGCAGCTTGTCTGAGTGGCACAGGGAAGGGGTGGCTGCTCCCGCTGCTGCACTCACCCTTGCGGGGGGCATAAGGAGTGTGTGTCCCTGGGGCAAGGGCAGGCATCCACTGTGGGCTGGGGCTGGGGTGGCATCATGCTCTTCCCAGCAGAGGGGGTTTGGACCAGGGCTGCACTCAGGGTGAGCAGTGGTGGTGCTGGGAGGGGGGCTATGGTGAATTTTTGGGGTGGCTGCAGCCTCCCCCATAGCACCTCTCTCAGCAACAGTGTTGCCTGCCTTGAGTGCAGCCCAGCCCAGATCCCTGCTGGGAAGAGCTGAGCACTGCAGTGGCAGGCCACACTTGCCCCACACAAAGATCCAGGGCCATATACCCCTCATGTCCTCCTGGGGTGCACATAGTGACGGGAGCTGCCCCCTCCCCAGACAAACATCTCATGGTTCTGTCCCATGCTCCACTCCAGCTGGGCAGCATCTACCCCAGCCCCTGTCCCATTCCCTCCTTTACTGAGAGGCCTCAATCTGCTCCCCCACGCCCCTTCCCTCCTTTTTTGCCCCTTCCCCCACACCAGACTTCAGCCGGATGCTGCTTTCCAAGCTGGCTGGTTGCATATCGGCAATCAGATCAGTATCAGCTGATGTGGCTGATTTTTAACGAGCCATGGGTATCAGCCCAGAAAATCATGGGCCAAGTCATGTGGGGGCGGGGAGGGGAATCTCCCAGAATTGCTTCAGTCAGCGTTGGCAACCCTACTTTAGGGTGCTTTCTGCATGTTTAATGTATGATAGGTGTAACATTTGTACCTTTCCAAAATTAATAAGGAAAACAAGACCATCACATCCACCACGGTTATAAGCATTTTAAAGCATTCAAATAAGAGTGTCCTGGCTGCATATTTGATTTGGATGCAGGGAGGAAAGGAGGTCACTGTTGGCACTCTCAGTAATCCAACTGCATTAAAGTAAATTAAATATGTCTATGTGCCAATCCATTTTAAGAAATATGTATTAACATTCTCAGAACAGATATAGCACATTAGATAAAGCTGTACTGTATTGCTTCAAACTGAAGCTGCACTGATAACTTTTTCATTTTTAATTGACATGGCTTCAGGTTTGTTTTTGAAGGGGACTTTAAGGGCATCTTTAATTATTAATATTTCTTGTAAATATAAGGTTTTTCTTGCTCTTACCCTCACCAATACCTTACACATAACCTATTTATTTTCTAATGCTCTGTTTGCTTCATTTTTTAGTACTCTGTTAAATACTGCCAAAGTCAGAGCAACTAATGAGCTCAGCTTATAAGAGATAATATTGTTTATCTTATTGACAAGATGTACAGGCTTTATTAATAGGCTTTGTATACTACAGAACAACAAAAACCTATTTTGGAAGGTCTTTCCTAAACTTTGGCAACCAAAGGGGTAAATGTTAGGGGGTCTGGGATGCTGGGCTTATAAATCTTTTGTTAGATATAGTAAGAAAAGAAACCGGAAACATGGATGTATGCTTCACCTGTTTTAAATTATATATTATTGTGTTGAATGACCTCATTGCCACATACCTTAACTAAAAGCACCTGGACTCTAGCTAATGTTAAAGAAAAAGGAAGTCTTGTACATCTTAAGGTTCCAGTGTTATGCATGTTCCTTCTGTCTGGTCACATGCAAAACTAGCTACTCTGGTCTTGCCAAGCTGTGCTTGGTGTGTTGTCAGTGGGAAGCAAGGTAATGATAGTTTTATGTTGCCTTTCATATGTTCCTGATCTTGGCATAGGCTGGATTGCCATCCTGTCCCTTCTATAAATTTAGAGCAGCCCGAAGGTTCGAAGTGGCATTTCTGGCAGGCAGGTGAGGCCAGAATGCAAAAGGCTTCTGAGCCATGCCATCTCATTGTTGAAATGTCCCTCTGCCATGAGACAGGAGGAGAGGGAGAATCGGCAAATAGTTGCTTTTGCTACTAAGACGTTTTTAAGACCACTTCTTATATTCCTTATGCTATCAGAGGCATATGGTCACAAGAGTCCTCTGTAGTCCTTGGATTGAGTTCCCAAGGAGCCAATAGAAAAAAAAAATAGTTCTATATGCCTAAAAATCATGATGTATAGCAGTGGCTTTATATGTGTGATTTACAGATTAAAGCAATGTTTTATAGTATTTTGGTTTAATCAGGAGATGAACCAAGTCTTTGGTATTTCCACCAAAAATTCTGGTGGTATAAATTAGGATTTTGCTGGATATTTAAGTGATGCTAGAAATATATTTGTAGTTATTTCACTAAACATTTTGGCTTACATTTGTATCATAAGTCACAGATATGACTGTTTTATCAGTCATTATCTTTCAAAGACATAATTGGTCAGTATTAATTTGGGTCCTTTTGTGCAGACAGCAGATCGCAAAGTTATATTTCCAGTACATCTAGTATCGATGACTTGATATATTGGTTTTCTAGTTGTCTGCCTAATAGATAGTGCTAATAGCAAGAAGTCAGTTTTGCCACACACCACCTAAAACTGAATTGTTGATCAATAAAAGACAGTGAAATAGATGGGTTTTCTCAATTTGAATTATGATTGAATTAATCTCTAAAACACTAATATTGACTGAAAGGTCAATATTAGCATTTTAGAGAAAATCTCAAGCCCCAAAACCTTCTCTTTAACTAAACTGAAGTTATTCTTTTTCTTTTCTTTTTTTCTTTGTGTGCATTTTTGTTGGGTGAGGAGGTTGGGGGTTTTGGGAAGGAGTTTTTTGGTTTTTGCTCCTTTCATTCTGAATACCGGTTTTAACCAAATATAGATTTTTTTTCTCTGTATGCTTGCTTCAAATTCTTTTCTTTATTTTTACGAAGAGACCACTATTAGGGTTTCCTGTTAATGAAAATAATTCTCTTCCATAAAGTCTAAATGCAGCAAGCTAATTTATTCAAAGAAGCAAATGTGGTTAATGAGATATTCCCCTTGTCTCACAAAAATAAAGTGTACAGGACACTGGAATACATTTTATAATTCCTTTGAGAGTAATTTTGTACTATCAAGGCCACTGCAGCAATCTCAGTATCTCTTAGAAGCATTGCCTTGGGATACAGACACATTTAGGTGCTCTGGATATGATATTGTACTACATTGCTAAGATCCTGTATTAATTTTTTTCTCTGTGCATAGGCAAGCCAGGGTAATGCATAGCAATTAGAGATTATTATCCATGTAACAAACCCACAATTGCCCAATAGCGCTTTAAGGAAAAAAGTTGAAGAAATTTTGATCTGGCATATTTTCATCAGGGAGGCAGACAAAGTCTCATGTATCCAAATATGTCTTCATCATTGAAGCTGAGCATACCTCTTCTCTTTTGAGGTATTCTGATTTTCTCAGAAAAGACCCTTAAAAGAAAAAAAAAACTAATCTTAACCTTTACTTGGACTGTTTATTTTCACTTATTTATTGGATGTCACTGCAATGGAAATACCAAAATGCTTTATTCAATGCACCTTTTGGCCATACTTTGCAACCCTTGGATCCCTGTTGGTGTTTACTTTCAGGGAAAGCAAAGGATTGATGAAGCCTTTCTTAGCATCTAAAACAAACAGAATAGCTTTATAGGTTAGGGTTCCAACATACATACTCCAATCTCTAAAAGAAAGCCACTGCTCACTCACATAGTGTTCAATGAGGAAATAAGCTTTTGTTCTTAACATTTCCTCATGTAGGAGATTATTTTGCTACCTTTTTAGTTTCTTACAACTGATTAGAAGTAAACAAAAGATTAGCATTAAAATTGGGTCCAAAAATGTCTTGGCCCTGTGGAAGTATGACGATTCCCATTTCATTTTTCCGCAATGATAGCAAGTTTTATCTACCGAGTTATCTTTTAATGATAATATAAGCTGGACTTTTCAAAGGTACAGAGAGGAGTTTGATGCAACTTCCACTGAATTCTAATGGGAGTTGAGTACCTTTCTCATACCCCTGTGAAAATCCTATCCATATTTTCTTAACACACATAATGCTTTTCAGGTTCAAAGTGATTTACAACGAATTAATAAAAGACATTATGCTGAGCAATCAGATAATAAGCACAAATTGTATGCTGTGGCATCATAAACCACTTTCCCAGTACCAATCCCCAAGTAATAGAAATGAGAAGATAATTACCATCATGGCTCTTCACTTCCACATTTTTCTATTTAGACATCTATGACAGGGACTCTAGGGAGGTGGGAAAGCAGGTTGATTGGGCCACAAAAAATATATAATGGATGTGGGAATGGAAGACCTGTTCACAGGTCTAATAATGTGGCTGAGGCAATTATATCACAGCTACAGTATATCATCAGGATCTGAATTAAAAACAGCAAATAGATAAAGCATTACTCTTGTTGAAAGCTGTTAATATAAGCCAAATGAAACAGGCCACAGATGATATTACATAAAATATGCTGTCAAAAATATGCCAGTAGATATGACCTTTTGGGTCCAAAAGCTATTCTTACATAGTAATGCACATAAACTGTACTATTCAGTTAAATGTAGCATATATTTTGGGCATTTAAAAAAATCTGAATATTTTTATCAAGACTACTTTGAGGTTTTTAATGAAAAAAGCAGAAGTTTCTATGAAAAGTCTGTTTTAGTCAAAAAGAAGACTTTCTTTTGATTTGTTTTTTTAATAGAAAATGTTTGATGATCTCTGATTGTATACAATGCTATACCTTTCTGTCTTTATTTGTGTAGCTCACTCTCATAGGTTTAATATGTAAGTTCCTTGGAGCAGGGACTTGTTGTCTTCTGTTTCTGTACAGGGCTGATTACGTTACTGGCACTGAATACTAATCACAATAATATTTGTCATTAAAAAACACGGGCAAGATTAATAATGTTATGGTCAGCTTTATATTTACAAGAAGAGGTGGAGCCTGTATCATTTTTCAAGTGGGATATAAATGTCTGGTATGAAATGTATCTGTGATTACTTCAGCTGAAATAGTAAATTTCTGCTAATTTGAAATGGTGAAGAAACACTGGATATTTTAAGGGGTTTTTTAAGCTGAAATAAGGAGAAGACAGACCTAGGTTTTTCTCTGACCATGGAAACAGATGATAGCTGCATTTCTTGTTTCTATGTCACATTGTTTTGATATTTATATTTGCTTTTTTTTAAATAGTGCAACAGTTCTTCCTAAATTAGGGGCTGACAGCTTAATTATATATGATTGATATGCTTATTTTGAATGAGCCACTACCAGAATGTAAACTATAAACATTCATCGTGTTAGTATTTGCACAGCTCTTTTTTTTTTTTTTTTTTTTTACAAGTAGAGGCAGCACAAAAAAGATAAACTTAAATTTCAGAGCACTTGGCAGTGAAATCCCAGCAGCGAAGATCTGACCTTCTTGTAACAGAGTCAAAAAAGTCATTTCTGCTCAGAAGTATTTATGCTCAATGTAGAGCCTCCAGACCTCTGCAGGTCCTTCTGTGGTAAGTCTCAGAAGAAAGGGAATTATTGATACCTTCATATTCTGGAGCACAGGAATTGAAGTGATGGGTGAGATGGAGGGAGATGCAACTCAACCTCTTTATCTATAATACCCCAATGCAAACAAGTTGAGGTATAAGGAAAAACAAGTATATCCTTTTGCTGTTGTTTGTTTGGAGCTTCCTTCCCATATTGAAAGGTAGTTAATTCCTGATGTGTCAGATCCGGCCACGAGTGGCTTTGTCATTTAGAGAAACCCTTGAAAGCAGTTGTGTCTGAGTAACCATATTATCAGAAGAAAAACTAACAGATGGGTATCCCTACCTAAACACTCTAGAAAACACCACCCAATTCCAATTACATTCAGTCTCCTTAAACAAAATTGCATCATTTCTCCTAGTAAGTTAATTAATTCTATCCACTAAACTGCTTAAGAGAAGAGCAAGTTTGGTCCTCCCCACCCAATGGACACCCTCATTGCTGAAGAAAGCAATTCTAGGTCTTAGATTTGAAAAAGCTTGTCCAGAGTGGCTGTGGCTGCATAGGATGCCTCTAGGACTTGTCCCTTGTCATGTGCCAGGCAACACCACAGTGTAGCAGATGGCTGGCTGTTAGCTTCTGTCTCTCCTATAGTCAGAAAGAAGTAACATCACATGCCTCTTCTAGCATCATGGAGTGGAAAATATATATCTGCTGTAACTAGAACTCTAGAAACCAGAAGGGAGTACACCATATCTGTATTCCTACGTCATGAGAGGAAGGATAAGCATAAAAACGTACAAACGTTATGGGGAAAGGAGATGGTTATAGAAAGATCATAAGATCCAAAAACCCCTTGGCGTATATACACTAGTGTGGTTACTTGTCACACTCCATCCTAATTTTCTGTCCTTGCTCTCCTGCTATGTGCTTTCAATGTCCTCTTCCTCCTTTTGGTCATTTATATCCAACATTCTTGTTTTTTCTTCAAGATGTGCTTCTGACCACAACTCACTCTTTGCTGCCTGAATGCCTGTTGTGTGAAGATATTGCCCACCCACCAAGAAGTAGACTTAAGTCAACGCAACCTTTCTGGTTACTCATGCTTCAACTTTCATCAAACAATTTGGATACTGAGAGCCACTGGCATGAAATCTGGTCTGCAGCAACAGTGTGCAACAAGAAATTGGTCGTAGATATGACCATTGAGCTCCCAGGTTTCCTCTTGCAATGTAAATATTGGACTGCACTTTTCTGCATTCATATGGGACACAGAGGGTGTGTTATTTATTGAACAAATGGGGCATCAAGGACTTGCCAAACTGCATATGTGGTTAGGTGCAGTCAGTGAGCCACATTGCAAACTCCTGCCCTGAATTTGCATATTATGGAGGGACTGAAGCAATCCCCTTAGCTGGCCTGGATGTCATCAACTGGTTATCAAACCTCAGCATACAGCTTTAATTAACCTGCACCTTCTCTGCCATTGTTTGTTCTAGCCATATGAAAGAAGAAGAACTGGCAATACCCATCAGTTCATAGCATGAATGGTAGCTGTACTTAATAGTAAAATTACTTCCCTTACCTCACTTGGTGCACAAACTTTTGTTTGTTTAAATTAACATTTATCTGAGAAATGTCTTCATCCCTTTTCCCAAACTGAGCAGTTGAGGCATAACTAGCACTTGCTGCTATTGCTGCTGCAACATGGGTTTCACCCCAGCTACTACTCCTCTCCACAAGTTCTCTGAGGGCAGCTATTCTGGCACCCCTTTATAGCCATTCCAGGGCTGGTGTCCTGCTCTTCTTGCCATAGTTATGTGACTGCAAAACAATACAGTACTGCCTACCTGTAGAGGAGAGTCAGGGGCAAGGTACGTGTGTTGCCCCCTATGAGCAGGTCATAAATTATTACTCCACAGTACCTTCTTGTGTTTCTTTCTGGAGCTTATCCATTGCCTTTCCTATGGGAAGCTTGCAAAAAGCCACACAGAAAGATGCCTAGTCTTTAAGTTGTATGGATCAGGAATAAACAAAAATGACTAGTTTTAGCAGAGCTTTATTCTCAAGTGGTTCATCATTAAAACTCAGTGCTTTCCAATAGTTATCAGATGACACTGTCAGTGATACCGCATTAATTTTAACTATAGGTTTATATGGGAGAACCTTAGGTGCCATAACATGTTAAATGATTTTAATGGTGAAACTGTAAAGTGAAGCTTCAGTTATTTGGAAAGTAAAACAATTATGACAGAAATGCTGTTAAATTATATTAATATTAAAAGTTTTATCCTAAAAACATTAATTTAATAGATCTATTATGCCTTTATGAGCCTGGTGCGATGATTTTAAATATATATATTTGATTTAAATTCTATATTTATTTAAATGCCATTTTGATTTTGTATCTGTTTGGAGAAGAAGAGGGGAAAACACCTTTATATAAGAAGACTTATCCAGATTTTCCACTTTAAAAATGCTTATGCTGCCTTATGCATATTTAAGTCTGAGAAATTATTATCAGGCTAAAATGATAACTCATTTTTTCTTTACAAAATAACAAAGAGACATCTTTTTTGTGCTTTTTATATTATGTATTTTTTGGGTGAAGTGATCCATTCTCTAGTGTTTTTCAAGTGCATAAGCCAGACCTTAACAAAATATGAACATTTAATAATTACTTTCCTTACCAAAGACCTGAAGCCTCGAGATTCAGATATGGCCCCAAAATACCAGAACCAAGGGTCTAGACCAAAGCACTCCATGCCCCACACCCCAGCACAGACCCACCACCAGGGTATGAAAGGCAACTCTGGCATTTCAGGTCTGGGGCAGAGGTTGGGAATGGCTTAGCAGGGAGGTAACCCTGCTGAATTCAAGGCAGAGGTGGGTATGGACAGCTTAGACTTTATCAAATACCTGAGCTTTTGTTAGCCTGGGGCATGGGTAGGCACTGCCAGCATGGTTGTTACCAGCAGACAAGTGCCCCAAGAAAATTCAGGGATCATGGAGGGGCATGACTTGCTGTGCTTTGGTTGGCTTATGGATGCCCCTAGAAAGTTTGGTGTGGAAAAGAAGGCAGCTGTACTCTGTTCAGTCTGGAGAGAGGGACATGTTTGACCAGACTCAAGCACAGTTGTGGTGAAAGGGAGAAAGTCACTCATGCCTATACCCATGCACCCTGAACTACACCCTTGCATCCAGATCTTCTCCTACCCAGTGAAATTTTGACCCACCCATGGACACCCAGACCCCAGGGCACCACCAAAGACTATGGCAGGCTATGGCCCATCTTCCTCTGCTAGCTACAGCTGCTGACAAAACTGGACTGACAATGAGTTTTGGGATGCCATGGCCATCTGGGACAAAGAAGAGACCCAGGAGCAACTCAGCAGCAAGCACTGTAACAAGGAGCTGTATGCACAGACTGCTGCAAAGATGAGAGTGAGGAGCCACAACTAGGATGGGTTGCAGTTCAGGGAAAAAAACAAATAGACTAAGACCAACTCCAAGTAGACTTGCAATGCCAGCCAGACCTCTGGAGACATGAGGCACATTATGCCCTTCTGTGAGAAGCTGTCCTGCCTCCTCACAAAGGTTGTTGCTACCCTGCACTCCTATGCCAACAATAGGGAGGAGTTGCAGCCAGTGGCAGGAGGCCCCAGCAGCAGGCAAGGCAGGAGGGCACCTAGAGACATGGGGCTGGGTGTGCAGGAGAAGCCTCCCAGGGACATGGGAGAACCAGGAGTTCTATTGTAGCTGGAGCTGGATCTTAGCTCCCTGGATCTTTTCATGGGTGGTAGGGCTAAGGGTTCTAAGAGGCAGAACACAGGGGACATCTCTGACAGTGCAGTGATTGACATGCAGGATGTAGACCCCCCCATACCAAGAATCTATACCCTAGGTGGTCCCAGGACAAACACCTGGTCCCTGACAGATCATGATCCCTCTGAATATGAGGAAATCCACATGCCTGGAGACTCCATTACCTGTGTCAAGGACAAAAGTGTTTTGGTCCCTTTCCTCTGAGTCCTCAGAGACCCTACTACTGACAAGCAGACCACCTCAAGATTCCTTCTGTCCTCAGAATGGGAAGCCAAGGAGCAACTATCCCTCCTTCTGTTTCCAGCCCAAGGGCAAAAGAACATCCACTCCCAATCTTGGTCCCAGCATGGCAGTCTGAGGAACACGTAGTCCTGCACCCAGTCCCAGTGCAGAGACCTCTCCTCTGAACAGTACTCACCTCTCCTCCCAATCTCAACACTGATCCTGATGGTGCTGAGGTAGGACTTGCTTCAGAGAAAGGTAGGAGCCATCACTATGCTGCATGAACATATTGGGGATCCAGGTGCAGAGGACCCCTTGCCCCAGGGTGGTTACCAAGCATGGTCCATACCCATCCATAAGAGAGTGAGGTGCTATTGGCATTGGGGTTTTACAGCCCATATCCCACCCTTCAAAATGGTTGCCTGAAAGTGCTTGTGAGCCTCCTCTGCTTCTCATGGTGGCATGTAGCTGCAGTTGAGCATCTTCCTGGTCAGACCCCCGATCAGCCTAGTCCTGTCACACAGGGGAAGATAACACTTGAACTTGACATGCACACTGAGTGCTATCCCCAGTCTTTGAGCTGTGCCATCAAAGCAATACCCTTCCAGGACTCAAACACCTCTTAGGAGACCATCTCCTGCAGAAGGAAAAGGGTGTAGAGGAAGGGAGCTCCCCAGCAGAGTAATAAATGTACTGACTCTGATGCAAAGTGATTTTTTTTTTTCCCCTCCAACCTTCCCCCCACCACAGAGACACTGGGAAGAAAGTATTGCTCCTGCAATGACAGGTGGCAAGGGGCAGAGAGTGGGGGGAGGGGGAGTGCAGGGATTGGCACTAGAGAGATTTCTGCACCAATGTGCTGCAAGTAGACCCTCAGAAAACCCAGAATCCTGACCCCATGTTCTTGAGGCCATAAAGGGAGAGAAGCAAGTGCCTAATAGTGCTTTTTTTTGGAGGGTCCCACCCATTCCCTGGGATGACTCTACTAATCTTGATACTGGATAGTATGGGGACATAGTATCTACTCTCAATCATTTGGAGAAGGGTGGAGTTGCTGAAGACCCTGGCATTGTAGATACTTCTCTCCCAGCCAGTGAAGATGTGGATGAAGCAGACATGGTGATCAATGATACCCTCTAGCATGAGAAAAAGAAGATGCCCTTGCATTTGATGAAATCAGTGGTTCCTTAGGGCAGGCAGAGGATGGGGATGTGAGTGCCATTGTGGGGCCCTCATGCAGTTGGGAAAGTCCATCTGGAGCCAGTGCTGACCTCTTGTGGGTTGACAAGGCAGATGAAACAGTTTGCATCACATCTTAGGTAACTCCACACACTCTTCAGACTGCCATTCCAGCTGTGAACATGCCCATGTTGAACTGGTTAGCAATGGATCAGAACCTGTCAGGAGTGGTAAACTTCCAGATGGCAACAGCAACATGCTTATCTGAAGTCGGGGTGGAGTTAGGCCAATGTCCTGTTGCTCAGTATGGCAGGCTATCTGGGCAACAGTGTTTATGATGGTGACCCAGCATATGCAGAAGTTTTGCAACCATTGCTCATTGTCCCAGGTGCACAGGATGATGTGCTCCTACTAATCACTCCCAGAGCATCCCAAGTCAGTGTTATCCAAGAGGAAAGTAACTGTCCAGGTGGAAGTAGTTGGCCAATTTAAGCCATAGGATACTGTAAGTGATCCCACATAGGAGGCCAGACTCCTGGATCCTAGACTGGAAGATGAATGCGAGTACAATTATCTCTTGGGTCACCCGCAGAAGGGCATGTGTAATCTCCCACAGCCCCCAATGAGAGTCATACATGGTGATAAGAAGGATGCACTCCTCCTGCATCAGCAGGCTTGTGCACAAGGGCTTAGAGGTCCATGGCATGTTGGGGGCAGAGAAACTGATGTCCTTGCAATTGATAAAAGGAATCATGCTCATAGTCTCTTTCTGGGAGCCTTGGAGCAGGGAGGGAGGGGTTACCATGCCTGGGGAGCATGGTTCCCAGTGGTGGCCAACCAGTCAGGGCTTCCCTGTGTGCTTGGCTGCCCTTGGTAATTGTTAGCTGCCTGCGCGCCTCCTAACCCAAACAGAATACCTGCATGATGCCCTATCAATATGGGTTTAAGCTGCTCAGACTAAACTGTGCAACTTGGACTGGTCCATTTGAACACTTGCACATACCCTAAATATTAAGGTACAAAAATCTAAATTGGGGTGCCCAACCCCTGACCTGCAGAGCAGATCAGGCCCAGGAGCCCTGTGTTATCTGGCCTGATGGTCTTTCCATGGATCCAAAAATTTGGCAGGGGAAGAGTGGTGGCACAACTCCCCTACCACCAAATTTCCAGATTTAATCCCTGTGTGAGAGGCATAGAAGTCATGGAAGGGGCAATGCCAGTTCCCCATGACCCAATCCTGGTGCACAGCGGGTGGGTGGGGATGATGCTGAGCCCCAAAGACTTATTCCTAGCACTTAGGTGGTGTAGGAGGTAGTAAGGGTTGGCACCAAGACTCTGGGGTCCAATCCCAGGACTTGGGGGGTGGGGTGCCAGATCCCTGTGGATCAGCTCCACACCACCCATTTGGCCCACAGGGCCAAAGGGTTGACCACCACTGATCTGGATTAACCAAAATGAATGCTTAGTTTTCAGTTTGTTCCTAATTCAGTGCTGCTGTTATAATGACTGCAGTGGAAAAGTAACTTTTCATGATTGAACAAAATAGAACTTAACTTGGTTGATTTCTTTAATACAATAATATGTGTATATTATTCTTCTTGAGAATTATACAATATTCATTTGTTGTATCACTAAGCAGTTTCATGCCAACAATTACAAAAGTATGTTCCTTTGTCCAGAATATGCAAAAAATGAACAAATACTGGGAGAAGGAAAGAGAAAATATAGTTAAGCAACAAAGACCCATCCTTTCTCCAGCAATAAAAGATAAAAATCCATATATCAAAAAACTATGATATTAAAAATAATCCTTCAGTTTCTAATGAAAAGTGTAAAAAATGGATTATTCTTTGGTGACAGATTTTTTCCCCTCAAACTGCCATTTATTAAAATATGAATTATTACTTATATCAGCTGCCATACTAATGTTACAATACTTGAACAAAATATAGCCAATATTATTATTAAAATACATGCTATAACAAAACGTAATAGCTTTTTTTCATATTTCCTAGGTGGCTGAATTAATGATTCCATATTTTACAAATATAATAATCAGATGGATCTTTAAGTTATCATCTAGCGGGGATGATGTAATAATGTACAAGAGTTTGCTTTTCATTTTGGTAATAAAAGATACATTCTCTTGAGGCCTTTTGACTCTAAGGAATATCTCTGGTCCTTCTCCCTTCCATCACAAAAAAACCCTCCAGTATCATCACATAACTGACGGACAGACAGTAGACATGCAGAGTTTCACATCTGTGTATATCCAGTCTCATAGATGGGAAGTCATAGCTGGGTTTTTAATATTTGGAGGCTAATTTCTATGCATGTCTGTGGAAAGGAAGTCAGTGAATAGACGCTTTTATCTATAGCTTCATGCATATTGTGGCAAGTAACTGAAGAGCAGAATGGGCAGTTGCTTGAAAACCATCTCAGTTGCCCTGTTTTTAGGGACTTTTGTTAATTTTGCAACAAACAAGAGGGAGACTGAGGAACTACTCCAATGCCAGGTGATGGACAGTGGACCTTTTTTGGACTGCACTGATTATAGAGGACTTGAAAAGAAACACAAGTGATTGGGAGCTAGGTCTTCCAGGTCACTATGTGTAGAAAACTCTCAACTTATGCCAAGTGTGCAATAATTTCAAATCTGTTGCTTGATAATTGTCATCCAAAAAGACTGGATAACTTTATCTCCAAGCACCTACCAGTTTTGACTTTGACCTACTCTGAGCTTTTCAGCCAAAGATTCACTGAGGACACCTAGAATTGAGACTTTATTTAAAGCCAGCGGGAAGGAATGTGTAACCCCAGAGCAACAGGAAAAGAAAAGATCATTATCGTCTCCAAAGAAACTCCTCTCTTCCATTTTACCTGCTGCTACATCTTTAAAAAAATCACGATGGTCACGGTGTGCTGCCATAGATAAGTAGTTTTATGTTTCTGGCTTACAAGCTATTTCAATCTGAACAGCTTTTCCAAGGCAGAAACGAATTGTTGGTATATATTTCAGGGGGAAGTGTATGCCTGTTTGCCAATGATGAGAAAACTGTAAAAGATTGTGGGCCAGATCTTTAACTGAACTTTATCAATATAGTTGCATTGAAATTAATATTACTCCTCTTAAGTCATACTATTGTAATTTATCCAGCCAAAAATTTGACACTGCAGTTGCGGTCAAATGTATATTTTGAAAGGATGTTCTAAGAGACAACTGTTTGCAATAATGTAAGGTTTCCCAATCATTTTTAAAGGGAATGCTCTATTATTTGCTGATTTATTGACAATATAATAGGGGGAAAATGTATGAAAATGAAATTACAGAATAATTTGCCTTCTAGAAGTAGTAGTCACCCCAGAGTAGGTAAATGGGGAAAGCTATTCTTTAGGGTTTGTCAATTTAGTGCGTTTCAAACTGCTTTCAATTTTAAGAGGAAAAAAACTTGGTGTTGCAAAGCTGTCAAAGGACAAATGTATGCATATAGATAAGTTTTCTTGTTACTTCAGATATTGGAAATGCAAAATGGGAGTACACTTTAATTAAAACAGGAGCATGAAAAAGAAATCCCAGTCACAAGCCCCCTGGCTATTTAAATGTACCAGAGCTGGATATGTCAGACAGTACAAACAAACACACTAAAACTTTTTCCTTTCCCTCTAGATTTCAAGTTAGATTACTAAATTCTCTAAGCAGGCAAGAGGATTATTATGACTATTTATTTCACCTACTTCTATTTTATTGTATTTATTCTTTTTCTGTAGACTTTGTAGATCACAATGGCTCACAGTTAACTCTGCTACTGATTATGGCGTAGATTGGCAAAACACATTTGATTCTTTTTTTTCTCCCTTCAATTAAATAATCTTTGTTAGAATTACTTGATAGCTTAGGTATAGTTACTGTTGTTGGTTTTTACACCCTGTGTCATATTATATACCACAGTCCCCAAAGTCTTGTATTTTTCTTTACTACTTTTCCTCTTTTTATCAGCTGGCTATAGCATCTGAATATTTTACCTTCGGGTGTTTCAATTATGCATAAATACAGAATGTTTTATGTGTTTAAGAGTAACAGATTTTTGTTTGGCATCCACATGACTTGGTTCATGGGCAAACTTGGCTATATTTAACATCTGCAGATGTGCTCAGCTCTATATTTGATATTATCTCTTGCTTTCATTTGATTCATGGTTTTAAGTGGAAAGGGGGTGGGGTGGGGGAGTCTCCTGACCTATGCACAGAGAAAGCTGGCTTAGATTTAAGTTACTTCCTGCACCTGATAGGATGAACTGCACACTGCTACAGGAATTATTTTTTAGTCCAATACACCAGAATAGAGATCATCATCTCCTCTGGATCTTACTTTCTCTAGTACACTTTTATTAATTTGAGCTGTCTTCTCAGCCAGTCCATTTGTTTATGGATTTCTCAGTAATACAGTACTTTATATCTGAATTCCCACTCATAAGACTCTTTAGACCCCCTCACCCATCCATTCAATGATTTCATTACTTTAGGTATACCATGGCTTCTGGGAATTTTGTATGTGAATGATCACGGTATTACTTTTGGCAAGGAGGTGTTATTTCAAACCAGTATGAGTAAATGCTCACAGATGATGAAAAGGAGCTAGTCTGTCTCCACAGTGTGCCCTGGGCAATCTGACATTTTGTAAATTGCACGTGTCTATTTTCTTCAGGATTTCAGTGCTGCTGGCACTTCATCGTATTTAAATATACTTACTTGTAACTGTCCAGATTCTGTACATACGACCATAGCATCCTTTCCCAGTCTTAACATTTTTTAAAAATTTTTTCTTGTGTCCTAGATTAATTCCTTTAACTATCTCATATTTTAAAATAAAGTAGTTCATTCAATAACTTCATTCTTTAAATCTCAAACATTTGTAGCTCTCCAGCTCATATATACCTATATTATCTTATTGCATGTGTGTCAATAATCATTTTCAATGCCATTTTTAATTCTTCTTTTTTTCATTTTGTCTGACTTGAATATGGCTAAACTGTGTTCACTGATTATTATTATCAGATTAACTGATGTATGTATGCTATTCATACATAAAGTTTGCCATCTATTCAGACATGTTTCTAAAATGTTGATCACAGTTCTCACTAATTCAGTATTTAGAACTGTTGAATTCTGCCTAAGAAAGCAGCTAAATTGCTCTAGGCTAGATTGGTGATACATTTAAATAACATAACTACATCTTAAGACAGCCAAAGGCAAGTTTAGAAAACTTGGAACAAGGAAAGTAGATTCATAGTTGCTAGGGTTGGAAGGAACCTCAACAGATCATCGAGTCTGACTCTCTGCCTAGGCAGGAAAGAGTGCTGGGGTCAGATGACCCCAGCCAGATGCCTATCCAGCCTTCTCTTAAAGGCCCCCAAGGTAGGGGAGAGCACCACCTCCCTTGGAAGCCCATTCCAAATTCTGGCCACCCTTACCATGAAGAAGCTTTTCCTGATGCCTAAATCTGCTCTCTGTCAGTTTGTGACCATTGTTCCTTGTTACCCTCAGGTGTTCCTGGTGAACAGAGCATCTCGGATCCCTTGCTGTGTTCCCCTAATGAATTTGTAGGCAGCCATGAGATCACATCTCAGCCTTCTCCTGTAGAGGTTGAAGAGGTCCAGGTCCCTCAGTCTCTCCTCATAGGGTTTGTCCTATAAGCCCTTAACCATATGAGTGCCTCTCCTCTGGACCCTCTCGAGTCTATCAACATCCTTCTTGAAGTACAGAGCCCAAAACTGGATGCAGTATTCCAACTGCAGTCTAACCAATGCCACGAAGAGGGAAATATCACCTCCTTAGATCTATTTATCATGCACCTACTGATGCATGGTAAAGTGCAGTTGGCTTTGCTGATGATTTTGTCACACTGATGACTCATGTTTATCTTGGAGTCCACTATGACTCCAAGATCCCTTTCTGCTTCTGTGCTGCTGAGAGGGTCACTTCCCAGCCAGTAGGTGTGCTAGATATTTTTGCACCCTAGGTGCAGCACTCTGCACTTGTCCTTGTTGTACTGCATCCTATTGTGTGCTGCCCACTGTTCTAACCTGTCCAGGTGGGCCTGCAATCGTTCCCTACCCTCCGGAGCGTGCACTTCACCCCACAATTTAGTGTCTTCCGCAAACTTGGATGGAGTACACTTCACACCCACATCCAAGTCACTGATGAAGATATTGAAGAATACAGGTCCAAGAACCAAACCCTGCAGGATCCCACTACCCACATCCTTCCAGGTCGATACCAACCCATCTACTACCACTCTCTAGGTGTGACTGCTAAGCCAATTTGCCACCCACCGGCCCGTGTAAACATCTGTCACAGCCTCTTAATTGCTTTATGATATTGGAATGAGATATCATATCAAAGGCCTAAAATCTAAGAAAACGATATCTACCTCTACTCCTGAATCTAAGCATTTTTGACCCTCTCATAAAATGAAACCAGATTGGTCAGACATGATCTACCTGCCACAAATCCATGCTCGTTTCCCTGCTGCATTATTTTTCCCACTGGACTCCCACAAATATGATCCTTCATAATCTTTTCAAAGACCTTTCCAAGGATGGGGGTGAGACTGACTGGCCTATACTTACTCAGATCCTCCTTCCTCCCCTTCTTGAAAATAGGGACAACATTGTCCCTTTTCCAGTCCTCCAGGACCTGAACCAAGCACCATGAGCACTCAAACAGCTGTGCCAGTGGTTCTGCTATGATGCCAGCCAATTGCTCCAGTACCCTCGGATGCAGCTCATCTAGGCCTGCTGACTTGAACACATCCAGTCCATCCAAGTGACCCGGCACCAAGTCAGCATTGACAGTTGGTAGGCTGGTGTCCCTCTGATGCCCATCTAAGAACCCATTAGGAAACTTATCTAGAGCCCTGTTCAGGAATACCGAGGTAAAAAAAATCATTGAATAGCTCAGCCTTGTCCCCCTTGCCTGTCACTAATTGCTCCTCCTTGTTCAGTAGGGGTCCTATGCTGCCCTGCACCTTCCTTTTACTCTCTGTATACCTAAAAATAGACTTTTTGTTGTCTTTAATTTGTATTGCCAGCCTCAGCACTGTAGTTAGTTTGGCTTTTCTAACTGCCTCCCTGCAAGTGTGGGCTAAGTAGGTATACTCCTCCTTGGTAGCTTCTCCCTGCTTCCACTGCCTATATGCCTTGTTTTTTACTCTTAGGCTCCCCTGGATTTCCCTGTTTAGCCAAGGAAGTTTTTTTGCTCCTTTCCTCCTTTTCCCTTGTACTGGGATCGTCTCCCTCTGTGCCTGAAGGATCTCTTCCTTTAGGAATGACCACCCTTCCTGGACTCCCATCTTGCCAATACTCTTCTCCTACAGTGCATCATTGACTAGACTCCTAAGCACACTGAAGTTAGCCTTCCTAAAGTCAAGCACTTCCACCCTACCAGTTATCTTACTCACACTACGCTGTATGCTGAATGTGATTAATTGGTGGTCATTGTCCCCAAGGTGACTGTGAATCTGCAACTCCCCTACCAGGTCCTCCCCTGTAGCCAACACGAAGTCCAGTAAGGCATTCTCCCTAGTGGTACCGTATACCTCTTGTGTTAGGTGAAGTCCCTGCATGCAGGTTAAGAACCTACGTGAATGGTTGGGTTTGGCTGACTGCTCCTCCCAGAAGATGTCAGGGTAGGAAGGTTGGACTAACAGAATGGAGGACTATAGACTGCAGTGACAAAAAAAGAATTTAGATGTCACTGTACATAACCAATTGAAATGAACTCTCAGCATAATCTTTTAGCTAAGAGTGCTGACCTTTTTATGCATAAACAGGGAAATATAAAGTAGAATTAGGGAGGACCATTGCCTCAATACATAAGTGAGATTGTTATGGCTAGAACTATGCCAAATTCTTATGTTGCATTTCAACAGAGGTGATGAATATGAGGAAAGGAGTTCAAAAAGGCACTGCAACAATTATATGAAGCCCAAGAAGGATGCCTTATAATTGGAGGAGGATGGAAGAGAAGGTTAAGAGGAAATTATCCTGGCCTTCCAAGTATCTACTTGGGGAAAAATTCTTGATAGTAGAATTTAATGTTAGACAAAAGCATAACAAGATCCAGTAGGTGGAAGTTGCAGGTTGATGAATTCAGATTATAAATACATTTCAGATGCTTGACAATATAGGTTATTTGTCATTGTAATGCCTTACCTAGGGCCTTGTTAAATTTCCAATCATTTAAGTTTTTAAATCAAGACTAGATCTCTTTCTAAAAATATATTTTAGCTTGAACTGTAGGTATATGCTTGAGGCAGAAATTACTGAATGAGATTCTGTGGTCAAATTGGATTACCATAATAATTTTCTGACCTCAAAATCTGTTAATCTATTAATTCCCACTGAGTCCAACAGGGATTTGTACTGTTTAATACTACAGAATTTGTCTCAATAGCTTTTTAACCTTTGTTCTGATTCTGAATTTACTTTTATCATATGGAGGTTATACAAATCTTTCTTTTCCTTCCATATAAAGACAAGTTATGATTAGGTTTATTTGTGGTAATCTGCACACACAAAAATGATCATATGTAATGACTGTGGTAAAGTGTTTGTTCAGATTTTAGCCTCTGGCCTAGGTTGATACAACTGTATTGACTTCAGTAGAGGGCAGAATTTGTCTGACAGTACCTGTTTTGAATCTGTTGTGGATATATATAATAAATTCATGTCCTGGAAATAAGAGCTGAGTGAATTGGCAACATATAATTTAGTTGATGAATTAAGCTTATTTTGCATGTCCAATATCCACAAGCAGATTGCAAGTTTCTCCTGTTCATTCATTATTTGAATTTATTTGACAGGTATAGTATCTTTTTTAAATTGTTACACTAGGAATGAAGAGTGAATATTCAAAATATGAGCTGTGTGGTTTACTTGAGATTGGTTAGATAAATCATATATATTATTTTTGTTTTCAAGCACTTCTGGTGCGTTAATAGTCATTAAATCAGTTTCCCTTCCATGAACATAAGGGATAGCCAAAGTCAATAGACTCCATGGCCCCAACCAGACAACTAGGGGCATGTGCTTGCAGCAGCACAAATAATGGCAACAAAAATTTGTGCTGCTAATTTGTGCCTTAGCACACACCCCTGCATGTGTGCTTTGTTGCAGGACACATTGTCCTGCTTTGGGCAAACTGCACTTGCCTAGCTCTGCCTAGCTCCCGGCATGCTGGAGCAGCGTGGGCACAAGTGGAGCAGTAGAGATACTTTGGCTGGCAGCCAGAGGGTCGCACTGAAGGATGAAGTCTCCATTTGTTCTGGCACATGCTATTTTCACATGCTGCAGATTTGCAGTGTGGGGCACATTTTAGCATTCCATGCACGTGGTCTGTGGCACCACAAACTCCGCATGCCTGCATGTGGGGACACGGCCCATGTTGTCTCATTTCTTGTTATTTCTTCATTTCACTTATTGAATCCATGAAAAGCATATGTATTTTTATTTGCAAACATTGTGGCTGCTTGCAGATGTTAAAAAAATGAAACAAATGGTGCTTTACTTTAAATTCAATGCATTCACATGCTGAGTCCTGCGCCTGCCCAGAAAAGACAGTGCCTTAGTTGGACCCAGCTCATCCGATGTCTGTATAGATCTCGCACTTTAGTGGGGCTTTCTTGGTGCTTCTATCTAATAGCTGATTGAATCAGCTTTAGATAAAAATGCCAGAAAGTCCTGCTGAAGCATGTGGCTGCTACAGATTCTGCAGAGCTGGGTCAAAGTAACACGCTGCTTCTTCTGGTAAAGCACGGGGGGGGTTTGCAGGGGAGGGAGTTAATGCCTGCAAGCAGCCTCTGAGAAGTACAGAACTGTTATAAGGTGATTAACTCATATTCACCACACCTGACCCTCAACCCATGTTTCTTATCAAAAGAAATAATTAATAAGTTATATTTTCCTCAACAACCAACAATGTTCTAGCTTAGACAACACTCATAGTACAGTTGGGCAATTTTATGAAGCAGCAATAAATAGATCACAGAGTTATGATCCAGAAAATCCTCAGGTTTAGAATTGTGAGATTTGGGGAGGAAACATTCAATTCACATATGCTTACAGTATGTTCTGCTCTACTCAGCACTGGTGATACTGCACCTGGAGTACTGCGTCCAGTTCTGGGCACCAAACTTTAACAAGGACATGGACAAGCTTGAGAGAGTCCAAAGAAGATCCACCCGTATGATCAGAATCTTACACAGCAAGCCATGTGAGGAAAGGCTGAGGGATCTGGAACTCTTCAGCCTGAGGACGAGAAGGCTGAGAGGGGATGTGGTAGCAACTTACTGCTACTCTACGGGAGTACATCAAGGGCCCGGTGAGCAACTGTTCGCCAGGGCACCCAAGGGGAAAACCTGCAATAGTGGTCACAAACTCCTGGAAGATTGATTCAGGCTCAACGTTAGGAAAAACTTCTTCACAGTTGGGGTGTCCAGACTATGGAATAAGCTCTCTGTAGAGTTGGTGCAATCGCCTGCTCTGGAGATCTTCAAGAGGAGACTGGACAGTCACCTTGCTGGGGTCATCTGACCCCAGTTATCTTGGCTGCTTGGTGCAGGGGGCTGGACCCGATGATCTTCCGAGGTCCCTTCTGACCTTATATATACACACACACACACACACACGCACACACGTACATGCATACATACCCACCCACCCATGTATTCTTGTGTGTGTGTGTGTGTGTGTACACATAAGCATGCCCAACGAGACAAAATAGCTAAGTGAAGCATAACATTCAAACAAACAAAAGGATAAAGAAATCACATCAGTATTAAAACAGAATAATATATTTATTAGGTTTGCACCCGTCGGGCTTCAATCATCCGGTTACGTGCCGCCTGGCTTTGCATGTATAGAGCTGTCCGTCGCTCCATCCCTGCGGTCTTGCTGAACGGATGTCCCGCCCCAGGGTAGTCTCTTCCCCAATCCCACCTGCCACAACTTTGTTTATTCCTTCAGTGGTGGGATCCGACTACTAGGGCTCGCACGCCTCTGGGACCTCTAGATGGCAGTCTTCCGCGAGGCTCCAACCTCCCCTATACCTCGCCTTGATACCCAGCCTTGACGAGTCGTTGATGTCTCTCGGCCCGACCCCCACCTGTTGGTATACCGGGCTCTCCTGTGGATACGTATTAGGTCTAACCCAACCCTCAAATCTGGGTTATACCTTTATGGGTCTACACAGTCGTCTCAATTACCTCTAAGACAAAACCCTTCCTCTGATTGAGCCAACACTAGGGCTCCATGTGATAGGCCTTCCCACCCCTCCAAAGGTGGGAAACAGAAAGAAACAAAAGAAACAATACCAGTGGGCTCCTGACTACACCAAATGGGCCTGCCTGGCCCCAAGAGTTTTTAACTGGTCCTGTCCTGTATACGCCTATGCCTGGTGGCTACCACATTCTCTCTTCCATACTGAGGACCGCTTGCGTGTTAGCTGGACTCTTGGTGGTCCCTCTAGTCCCGCCTACTCTGTGTCCCCTGTCGGGCAGCTGGATCTTGTCTTCCGCAGCCCCTCCCGCTGCTTAGGCTCTTTGTTCCCTGCCTGGGGTTGCTCCTGGAGCCTTTCCAATTCACACCGATCCCACCTGGCTTGACGTCTTGAGTTTCGCCTCTCTCCCCTCTTCTTTGGGAGCAATCCTTGTTGTCCCCTTCTTCCTCCTCTCCCTTGAATCCTTCGTCTGAGTGAGGTGCATCCGCCTCCTCTCTCTCTCGGCCGTCGCTGGTGTCTTCCCTATGACAGGCTTCAAGGCAGACTTCTGCCCTGTGAGAGGCAGTCCTGCCTCCTCTTACCCCTAATTAGGGTTCCAGGAATACCTTCCCTGTTGACACGCCTCCAGGTCTTCCCTCTGCTTCTCGCCCGCAACGCCTTTTATCCTTCCGTGCCGGCTCCTCCCATTCCTCTCCACAGCTGGCTACAGTTTTAAAAAAACCCGGCTAATAAGCCGCGCGGGTCCCACCGCCACTTCCGGTTTCACCGCGGTGCCAGCTGCAGGTAAGAGATTCTCCATCTTTTCCTCTCTCTCTTTGCCTTCCCTGTTACATTCCAGCCCCCAGGGTCCCTCCTTGGCCCCTCAAGGTCTGTCCCCCGTATCTTCCTTGTGACAAAGTTGATCAATTTTTTTATAAATAAACCAGCATGTCTATACATGTTCCTTTTAATAAATTGGGAAAGCAGCATTCTTCTTTAACCCTCCAAATCAAAGTTGCAATCATTAGTCTCAATATCAGTTGATTCATATTTCAATTCTAGCCAAGTGCGTGGACACTCAAATCTCTGCCAAATGCAGCTAGTTTTGGGATTCCAGTTTTGAGACTAATGAATGCAGTTCACCCTACATTACTGGTAGTTAGATGGTAATTTTAGGTAGAGCAAGGACTTAAACCTGTAGCATTTATATTTTAGGAAGTATCCTTACTCTCCAAGATACTAGGTGTCTGCTTCCCTCTTAGACCTTCTCAAAACAATTTCCTTTGAAATGATTTCAACAAAATCATAGAAAGTTTGGGTTGGAAGGGATCCCAGGAGATAATCTAGTCCAACCCCATGCTCAAAAACCTTCCTGTAACAAGTCGCCCTTCCTGGCGCCATCTTCCTAGTCCTCTGCGCCTTGCGGGGGCACCCTTGGATCCTTCTTTGGGGTTCTTACATCCTGCCTTATACTTGTCTGCCACATCTTGATGGAAATTAGGATGATGTTCTTGCGAGTGGGAGACTGCCTATTGTATTGGGTGTGATGGGGCCTTTCTCCTATGTGGAGCTGACCCCTCATTTTCTCTAGCTAGGCCTCCCTGTCTAAACCCACTAAACAGGGTTTGATTCCAAGGCTCTAGCCTTTTCCATTGTCTTAAGGCCTGGGCCACAAAAAATAAATAAATAAATAAATAAAGCTGCACCACAGGCGCACCAGAGCTCCCCGGCTTTTAAAATCACACCTCACTGGTGCTGGGGTTTGTGCCCCCTCTCTGGGGCGTCTTGCTGCCCCCTCTCTGGGGCATCTCTCCACCCCTTCTCTGGGGCTTCTCTCCCTGCCCCCTTCTCTGGGGCTTCCCACTGCCCTTTGCTCTGGGGCTGGGGTCAATGCACCCCAAAATGCTGCGACCTCTGTGGTGCCGGGGTCCCCACGCTACCGTGAATCCCCTATGAGACCTCCTCCACCTGAATAGCCTCTCCCAAACCACCAGCATCTTATACAACAGCAAACAAAACACAAGCCCCTGGGCTGTAACATAAATTCACACTGCTCAGTTATAACATTATTCCCACCACATCAGGAGGGCTCTATCCTTCCCCCAATCTCTGAGCTGTACCTGCAGTCTGGTCTCTCCCCTCTGATGGCTCTGGGAGAGCTCCTTCCCCCATGGCTGCTGGCAGGGAACCCCCTGCCTGGCCCCAGCCTGGGAGTGATATTGGAGCCAAGCCCTTCCCCTTCTGGTCAGCTGACTCCCGCCAGTTGCTGTAGCAACCTGCACCTGTGTCTCTTCATTATTATTCCACAAGTAGCAGGCACCTCAGTGCCCTGCTACACTTCCCCAACTAGATCATCCCAGCCAAAGCTTTGTCTAGCCAGGTTTTGAAAACCTCCAAGAATGCAGCTTCCACCACCACTCTGGGTAACCTGTTCCAGTGTTTCACTATCCTCCTAGGTTAGAAATTTTTTCCTAATATTTAAGGTAAACTTCCAGTCTTGCAACTTGAGAACGTTGCTGCTTATTCTGCCATCTGTCACTACTGAGAATAGCCCAGATCCATTGTCTTTCGAACCCCTCTTCAGATAGTTGAAGACTGCTTTTAAGTCTCCACTTCTCTAGACTAAATAAGTACAATTCTCTCAGTCTTTCCTCAAGTCATGTGCCCCAGCTCCCTCACCATTTTTGTCACCCTCACTGGACTCTCTCAAATTTGTCCCACCTTTTTTGTTGTGGGGGGCCCAAAACTGAAAACAGTATTCCAGATGTGGCCTCACCAGTGCTGAATAAAGCGGAATAATTACTTCCGTTGACTTACTGGCAACACACCTACCAATGCAGCCCAGTATGCTATTAGCCTTCTTGGCAACAAGGGCACACTGCTGGCTCATATTTAACTTATTGTCCACTGTGATGCCCAGGTCCTTTTCAACAGAGCTGCTGCCCAGCCAGTCAGCCTGTATTGGTCCATGGGATTGTTCCCTCCTAAGTGCAGGACTTTGCACTTGTCTTTGGGGAACGTCATGAGATTCCTTTTGGCCCAATCCTCCAATCCGTCTAGGTCACTTTGAATTTTAGCCATACCCTCCAGCGTATCTACTACTCCCCACAACTTGGTGTCATCTGCAAACTTGCTGAGGGTACACTCTATGCCATCTTCCAGGTCATTGATGAAGACTTTGAACAAAACCAGCCCCAAGACCAACCCCTGGGGCACTCCACTTGATAGTGGCTGCCATCTAAACATTGAGCCATTGATTACTGTTCTCTGAGCCTGATGCTCCAGATACTTTTCTATCCACCTTACAGTCTATTCATCCATCCCATACTTCCTTAGTTTGTCTAAGAGAATGCTGTGGGAGACTGTACCAAAAACCTTCCTAAATTAAGGTACACCAAATCCACCGGTCTCCCTGCATCCACAGAGCCAGTCACTTTGTCAGAGAAGGCAATCAGACTGTTCGTAGTCACCTTTTCTCCTCCAAGTGCTTATGAATGAATTCCTTGAGGATCTGCTCATGATTTTTCCAGGGACTGAGGTGAGGCTGACTGGTCTGTAGTTCCCTGGATCCTCCTTTTTCCCTTTCTTAAAGATGGGCACTATGTATGCCACTTCAGCCTTTTCTGCACCACAAGGTTGTCCCTCCCCATTCAGGACCCACACCTTTCCTGATCCTCCTCTTGCTACCGACATACTTGTAGAAACTGGTCTTGTTATCCTTCACATCCCTTGCTAGCTGCAACTCCAATTGTGCTTTGGCCTTCCCGAGTTTATCCCTGCATGCCCAAGAAATGCTCTTATATTCTTCCCTAGTTATTTGTTTACATTCCCACTTCCTTTTTGTAATTTAGTTTACTGAAGAGTTCCCTGCTAAGCCAAACTGGTCTTCTGCCATACTTGCTAGTCTTCCTGCGCATTGGGATGGTTTGTTCCTGCACTCCCACTAAGGCTTCTTTAAAGTACAGCCAGCTCTCCTGGACTCCTCTCCCCCTCACTCTGACTTTCCAGGGGATCCTGCCCATGAGTCCTTTGAGCTGAAGTCTGATTTTCTGAAGTCCAGGGTCTTTACTCTGCTGCTCTCCATCCTTCCTTTCCTCATGATCCTGAACTCAAAGATCTCATGGTCACTGCTGCCCAAGTTGCCATCCACTACCTTCCCCAACAATTCTTCCCTGTTTGCGAGCAGCAGGTCAAGAAGCGCACAGCCCCTAGTTGGCTGCTCCAGCACTTGTATCAGGAAGTTGTCCCCAGTACTTCAAAGAAGTAGACTTGAAATAAAAATACTTGAAATACTTAAAAGAAATGTGTTGATAGAGAAAAAAGAATTGGTCAAAACAGATGTTTTGATCAATTCTACTCCTAACCTCTGAAATGTGTGAAAATTTAGATAGCAAGTTGAATGAATTTAGGGCAACGTTTATGTATGTAGGGCTACTTTTACATATTCATCATTGTCACACAAATTCTGTGGATTCTAGCCTTACAGACTCACTACCATCCCATCTACAAAATTCAAAAACAAGTACAAGAATCCTAAAGGGGAAATATCCCTTGGATAATAACAATGGAAAATCAAAACAAAGTCCAGAAATTTGATACTAAATGAGGATGGTTGTGATTCTTGTGGCACCGTTCTATTTTAGGAAGCTGGTTGAAGTTTGAAATATCGAGTCACTTGCAGCAACTTACTTATAGATAGGTCCTAGATGTTGCTGAGTTCCTAATCATAAGTGAACAACAAAGCGATTAGATAAAACTCAGGCCTCATTATCACAGTTGGCCTTACAGGGCTAGTACCCATTGCAGGCGAACAAGCCAACAAAGTTGCTTAGGCCTGTCTAGATTCTCCCCCCTTGAAACTCCCCTCTGGAGCTTCTTAAGGAATCAGAATTGGGCGTCGGAGATCTCTGGCCACTTGTTCACATAATGGGTGTTTATTCCCCTAAATTGAAACACTGTGTTTTTAATTGTGGTGATTAAAACACCCACCATTTCAATTTAGGGGGTTCCATCACTATTATGGTGAGGGGCCTGACCCTTTTTTTTCTTCTTTTAGTGGAGCCTGCCCATGTCTCCCATGGCTGAGAGGCCAAACTTCTGGTGGGCCAAGCAGCCCCTGAGCTGTGGGGGGCCCCAGTCCTTCACTTCATGGCAGCAGAGCCCCTCTTTCCTGAGCCCAAGTGGGGAGCAGCATCCGCCGGGCTTCCACCACGCGGGCTTGGAGGAGAGTTGGATCTAGTGAATACTGCCTGTGAGCTGTGGCAGCACCCACACAGCTAGCACCCTGTGCAGGAGGCCCAGGAGGATGCTGCCACTATGGAGGGAAGGACTGGTCCCCCCTGCAGGTCAAGGGCTGCATGGTCTGGATGCAGGTCGTGCAGGCAGGCTCCTCTGAGAAGAGAAGAAAAAGGGCTGAGGGGCCTGATCCTGCTTTTTTTTTTTTGCAGAGCATGTCCACTTTTCCTGTGACCAAGGGTTGAGCTGCTGGTGGGCCCTGAGCTGTTGGGGGAGCAAACCTTTCCTCCACAGCAGTAGTGTCCCCCAGGTCCACCTGGGTGGGGCCAGCCCAATCCAACTGTCCTCTGACCCTAAGCTGGGGCAGCACTCATCCACTAGTAGCCCACCTGGGTGGCTCCACGGGGGGTGCTACCACTGCAGACAAAAGGACTGGGGCCCCCCTGCAGCTCAGGGGCCACTTGGCCTGCCAGCAGCTCACCCCCTGGTCACAAGAGACATGGGCAGGCTCCACAACAACATCAAAAAAGGATTGGGCCCCTTGCCGCTTCTGCCTTCAGCCCACCTCTCCCACACTGGGGGTGGGGGTGGTGGTGAACTATCAAAGGCGTCCATGTTACAAATAGCTACGTTGCAAACTAAACTACACATGGATGTGATTTAGATTGCAACAAAGCAAACTCATTGAAATCATATAAAACCTTGCACATATACAGCATGACACAATTAAACCACAAAAACAGGAAATTTCGTCATGTGTACAAGCACCTTTGGCATCAGTTTGCAGGGTTCACTTTTATGCAAACTAGGAAACTCTGCATTCCAGTAATTTCAGGCTCAAAGTTCACAAATCCAAAATTATATTCAGCTGCTCAGTCAGCAGGTCTGTAGGTATTTTGAGAGAATTAAGGTCATGTATCAGGCCATAAGCATTATCTCAACCACCTGAAAAAGTGCTGAATCAAAAATAATAATAATAATAAAAAAGCAAGGCCAGCAAAAAGTTGGAACTGAAATCATAGGCATGCACGGCTTAGACATTTCCTCAGCCATAAAGAGAGAGGGTTCATTTCTGTTTTACCAAGAGATGCTTATAACATACCCTTTCATACTTTGCTGTTTGGCAACTCAACTGAAAATGGCAATTTTTTTTTCTTTTTGTACACAAAATCTTAGACATGAACTCCAAAATATTTTTGGAAGTTTAGGGTTTCGGGGAAGGCTAATCTTTGGTCTGGCCTCAAGGCAGGAATCCTCAAAATTCTTAGACCTCAGCTTTTCATGCATCTCTTTCCTTCTCTTGCCTTCCCCAACCTCTGGGGTCAACGAACCAGGAGTGTTTGGGGTGCTGGTTTCAGGGGGAAAGGGTTAGAGTCTGTGAATGTCAATTTTATTGAACTGTTACAAGGTTCTAGGAGCTATTTTACTATATGTTTTCAAAACAAACATTTTCTCTGAATCTTGTGAAAAAATTGGAAATCTCTTGGTTTCCATCCAGCCTAGTATACAAATTTTAAAGGAAATGGAATTTCCCATAACTTGGAAACCTTGTTTTTTGGGGAGCTTTATGTATAATCTGTTTTCCTTTCTCATGACATAATTGTGCTGCCTTTAAGGTTTTCATATTTATTATTTTGAGGGGGAAAGGATCTTTTATAAATCGAACAATATTTTATGTACTTTTGTGGTCATATCGTAAACTCTGAGATTCAGGAAAAACACACTTTGTCTACGGTAGTTAAAAGTTCAGATCAAAGGCTGAATATGACCTTTTGTAAATGTTAAATTTGTGCTCAAACATGATATTTTTCTGTAAAGTACAAGTCTCCTTAAACATTTTGATCACAACATCAGTTTTTTGCGCTTCACTATCTCCACATGTGGGTCCACACGCTAAATTTCCTGGACCTGTGCTCTTTTAGAATGGTTTTTGCTGCAACTTTTCTTATCTTGCATTTTTCTGAGTTTGCTGTGTTTTTGTTTGGTCTGTTTTTAGTTTTTTAATGGTCTCTCTCTCAAATTTAATTGCTGAAGTTGATTAACTAAGTCAGAGTTTTTATAAAAATCTATTTGCTTTACTTCTGATAGACTATTTGATGTTTACATTGAGATCTTAGATTCCAACTAGTTTTAGTTAGCTTTGTTACAACATTTCTTTTCTTCTACTTTCAGTATTGTGTGACAATGAAAAGTCGCATAATTTTAAATACTTATCTGCAGTTTTAAGTCATATTCTCTTCTCATTTAAAAACAGCCACCCAATTTTAAAAAGGGAAGTAGACAAGAATTACTTTGACTACAATTTACATGAAAATACATTCACCCTTTAAATGGAAAGAAGGTTAAAATCAGAGCTCCAATATCCATCACAGATACAGTACCATCGTGATCCTTGCCCAGGTTGCTCAAAACCAGAGCCATAACTGAATTCCCTTCTTCTTGGTTTAAACAACCTACATCCTGGTTTTGTAGTGTTGATGTGTATAGATAAAGTGGCAGAGTTGTATATAAGTGTTGTACAAATTGAAGCCTTTAATAAACTTACCTTGAAATTCAATGAAAATTGAAATCTTAAAAAAAAATGTCATAAGTCAATAGTGTGAAAAATTTTAAGCAGGTTAATAAAAATAAATTCATTTTTATTAATACTATTTATTTTTAACTGGTGTAACTATACATGTAATTCTAAACCAAGTTATCTTGAATGGGAAAAAATAAAATATTTTGACTTTGAAAATTTTTAAATGTCCCTTTTTCTATTTTGCAATAAATAAATGAAGTAGAGAATCGTCAAAACTAAATCTTTCTTATGAATTATTTTAGCTTAATGACTCCATATTTTGATCTCTTGCTCTCTCTATACAATAGATACACACACACACACACACACACACACACACACGTATGTGGGGGGGTGTATGTATACATGTATATAGACATTAGGGGTGCATCAGTAAAGATTTTTCTTGGCTGATACCGATGGCTGATTATTAACCAGCCAATACAGATCGGATAGCCGATTTACAGGAATGCAGCCTGGCAGCTTGCAGATCAGTTCAGCCAGTAAGTCTTTGTGGGGGAAGGAAGGGACTTGGTGTGGGGTGGGGGGCAGATTAAGGTCCCCATGGTGAGAGAGGGAGTGGGGCAGGAGAAGAGAAAAGCAGTGCCCAGCCAAGGCAGTGAATGCGACCCCACAGGGGGTTCATCTAGGGAATGTGTAGGGGTAGGGAGGGGGTGGCTCCCTGCCTCTGAGTGCACCCCCAGAGGAGCCACGGGGGGCCTGTGCCCCTCCATATTTGTGCACAGGCTGCCCACAGGTGAGGGCAAGCTGCCCACTGTGGCATGAATGTCGTGTGCCCCCAGCAGCTGGGGGACCATGGCAGTGGCAGTAAGTGGGAAGCTCCCACAGATGCCACTGGCAGTGCCAGCAGTGGGGAGTTGGGGAGTGCCGGCATGTACCACCATGCTCAAGGGGTGCATGTGCACCTGTATGCATCCCCTATGTGTCGCCAGTGCACTGTGGACATGGGGCCAAGGGCTGCACTGGACTCTTCCTCGTGGGGGCCTGGGTCAGGGCTGCTCAGCAACCCCCCGCCCCACTGCCAAAATTGCCTCTGGCCTCCTTGCATCTGGGGGACAGGACAGGACCCACTCAGGCTGATTTGCCCCGGGCCCCGCATCCTGCTCAGGTTGCTTTTGCATATATCGGTGCACCTCTAATAGATATGTATATAGATATAGATACTAAAACCTCCCAAAATTAATTCTGTTTGTACAGTTGAAAACAGAGATCCAACTTTCCCATTCTTCACAGATCCTTCAAAGAGTACCAGTGTTACAAAATTAGAAAAAATACAAGCATTTCTGCCGAGACTTCACCCTGCTTTGATACTTAAAAAAAAATGTTGTCTGACTATATATAGCAGCAGCATCAGGTGATTTCCTTCTCCCCCTTGTAACATTCTGTGAGACAGATCATGTGTTGCTGATGCAGTAGTTGCTATCATTTAAACAATAATATATTTTTCATCCACAATAATCATACTATGTATTGTGAACTATTATTTCCCTTATCTTCATGCTTACAACTGAAGATAAGATGGGTAGCTCTGCTAACACAATACTTTTGCTCTTTTTCTGTACTCTTACTACATATTGCATGATAAATGCTGCCTCCACTACCCCACTGCTACATTTCCAAGCCCTGCAGGCCAGAAAACAGCCTCTGGGCCAGAAAACACACAGGATTCAGCCAGGGTGTGCGGGGCTTGTGCCACACATGGCAGGCCCAAACTGGTGCACACAGGCCAGGGCAATGTGCGTGATATATCATACAAGACCAGGGCATGATCTGGTGTGCAGCAGATCAAGCCTCAGCCCCATGCATTGCTGGATCTGGCCAATGAACTGTTACTGCACTACTCACCTGTGCCTCAGGACCAAAAAGCTAGGCACCACTAAATTAAGCCAAGACATTTTTTTTTTTTTATGATGGTTAGGTGAAAAAAGTGTTTTATGTTTAATAATGATATGCTTAAACATCTGTACAATGCATTGCTTGTCTGCTCAAGGGAAGGGAGTGTTCCACAAGACAAAAAAGGATGGTAATGTCATAATGTTGTATATAAACAAAAGAGAACACAGTGATTGTAGTAATTATAGAGTTTCCTAAGTGTGAATGTAGAAGACATTCACATGGGTCATTTTCAAGAGATTGCAACTTCTTGCAATTCAGAGAATCAATCATTTTAACTTTCATGTTGGTAGATCAACTATTGACTTAGTCTTTGCTTCCCACTCTGAGCAACTGAAAGAAAAGTGTCTAGAAGAAAGAGTTCCTCTTAGCATAACATTCATAGTTCTTGCAATTTCATTTGATTTGATTGGGAGAAATAAACTTCTTAAAGTACTACAAGGCTGAAGAACTGATCTGATGTATTCAAATTATAAATTCTCTTTTTTTTTTCTGTTTGGGGTGTGCTTATTGGTGTGTGCTCAACACTGCCAAAATTGCCTCATTTTTAGAATTTGGTGCGTGCAGAGAGGAAACAAGATGATGAGGAGTATTTCTTGGTGGCACTTTCTAGTTGAACAAAATGGCAGTGTAGAATAGACAAGCCTTGACATGCTACCCATTTATCTTAGGTAAATCCTAGATGCACATGGGATGGAGACAAAAAGTACCACATCTTGGCTGGACATGGATGATCCTAAGGGGTGCATCTACATGTGCATTAACATGCTTTAACTAATACAAATACACATTAAATTTAGTACCTCCAATATTAAGTACTAAATAAATGTGCTTTAGGTTGCGCTAATGTGCAGTAATGCAAGTGCATGCCTTTTAGGTAATGAACAATATACAGTAACCTTTTGTACTGAACATTAGTGTATTAGCATGTTTTTTATGTGCACTTTAATGCCCAGTAGAATAGGCTACTGCACATTAAAGCGCATGTGTAGATGCACCCAGTATGAAGGGATGATCCCAGCCCAGATACAAATAATTACATACTATAAATGACTCGAATAAAAGTTGAGAATTTAAACTTGCATATTCTAAGTGCTTGATTCTTATTCTTAAAAACATTAAAGTAATAAATATTACCTGTTGTTATACTCCCAGTGTAAATTTGAACATAATCCTTAGCTTCTCAAAATATGAATCACAAATGTAGAATAATCAGTTACTGACATACTATGGCCCAGGGTTCGAATTGCATGCCAGCTCTTGGGGGGTCTGCAGCGGTGGCAGCCAGAAGCTGGAAGGAGATGAAGCCACTGCCTAAGCTGGTTAAAAAGTCATGGAGTTAGCTGGGGCTTTTGTCTCTTATAGGGGTACTTCATCTCTTATGGGGACTTTGGGGGAGGGTGCTCATCTCTTACAGGGCATTCAGCCCCCACAAGCTTCCCCTGTATTTCAAACTCTGCTATGGTCTAGTAAACATTTTCTGTATATACTTTTTCTTATGCTACCTTCATGCCAGATGAAAACTTTATAAAGCTACCTTCTACCCACTATCAGGAAAATTTGAAAGATGAAACATTTTTCTCATTTAAAAAAAAGATAAACAAAACAAAAAATCTATTTCTAAAAAAAGAGAAAGGAATGAGAAATGGAGGTAGTAATGCTTTTAAGAGAAGTAGTCTACAAGTGTGGAGAAGTAGTCTACAAGTGTGGAATCTAGAATACAGTAGAAAAGTTGCACCACGAAAGCCAAAAATCTATTTCTGCCCTGAACACTAAAGATGTCAGTTTCCTAGGAAATAACAGCCACAAAAGGAAACATTTTAAATTGGTAAGGGAAAGGGACTGTATCTTATTGCTTAAATTTAAATAGAAAAGTGATGCGCCTATTCAAGTATAAACCTATGGCCTATGCCTTTCTTTGTAAAAAAGTTCTGGTTGTGAATCAATATAAGTTAAATGCATTTGGAACTTGCTACTACTATAATACTCCAATGTGAGGTTTGTTCAAGCTGTTTTCAAACTATATTCATTTGTGTATCTTAAAAATAGGAAAATGTAGGCTGTTCACAGTACTATCTATGTATTTGGCATCAATATTAGCGAGCTTCTGTCATTTGACAATTATTTCCTCGTATACCATATGGTAAAGAAAATGTTTCCATTCTCCCACGCATGACTAATGTTTTATTGATAGCCTCACACTGTGCAATCCTACCCCACAATTAGGTAGTCGAGCTTGAAAATCAAGAACCTAAAGTCACCTGCACTCTTCTAGCTGTCAAGGAGCAAAGAGTAGGTTTCAGAAGAATACCTTACATTAGATGCTGGGTGGCAGGCTGGCAGCCTGCATGGCTCCTGACTTAACATAATGGATTTATGCGCTCCTGTGCAGCACTGCTGTTCCTGCTGCCTCTGCAGAGGACGTAGCAGCAGCTGCAACTGTGTTGTCTGGCTTTCTGCATGGTTAGGGCTACACGGTTTAACTAGCAGACACAAGACATCAATTTTAAACAATTTTGGTTGTAGAAAAAGATATTAAAATAGCATGAATAAAGCCTTTCAGCACATTTTACTGTGTGTCATATTTGTCTTTTCCTATATCACTAGCCTGCAGTTTTTGGTATAGCTTTTAAGGACTAGTTTAGACAATGATACTCAGGACTTCTCCATTTTTTTTACGGTTTGGACAATAGCTTAATAATGGGTTTTGTAGATGTTCATACAATGGAAACTTCCACATGTTACAAGATTGAAATAGTTGTTTTGATTTTATTAGGAACAAAAACATAAATTCTTGACATTCTGTAAAAGAAACTTGTAAAGTAAGGGTTTTGGTTTAAATGAAACATCTTATTTTGACAAAATTAAAATAGCGAGATTCGATTATTTACAGAAGAAAAAATGTGAATTTTCAAAATTAAAGTAATTTTGAAAGAGAAATAAAAGCATTTTTGTTCTGAAAGTGTCAAAATGGGATGTATTAACTTTTTTTCCTGCTTTTCTTTTTCCTCTCCCGAATAAAATTTTGCAGAAATCAAAATAATACCGTGAAGTATTTTAATTTTAATGGAACTACATTTTCTATGGCAAGTGGTTCCATTGATGTTTTTTCTGATTGGCTCTGTCAAAAAGCCACTCTTTCATAAGTCTCTTTGGGAACTAAAGCTATTAATTACCTATTCAGTGTTAATTTCTTATGTATTGAGAGACCATATTTTCAAGTATCTAGCAAAGCTGATTCTCAAATTGAGATGTCAGTTAAAAGCACTGAAAACTGGGTAGACATTTTTGAGCATTTGGGCCTCGGTATATTTGTGGCTTTTTTTTTAATGTGATTTGACTCCTGGAGAGAAGCATGTGCTCTGTGAGCTGCAGTTTGAGAACAACTCAACTAGGAAACAAGTTTTTGTCTATTAAACCAAGAACATTATTCTATTATTTATATTCATTATAAATAAAGAAGGTGTTCAGCCTGCTATGATTCATGGGGTTATTATTTTCATTATTTGTGGGCTTCTATGGATGGGCTTTGGGAAAATGTTTACAAATCCTGAACTTCATGAAATATAGCACCAAATAATAGCTCTTCATCTGAAAATTTTTATGTATAGGTTTCTTATTCTCCTTTTTTTAAATGCTTGTCATACATTCAGGGACCAGAAATAAACAACCTATGACACAGATGACCAGCTACAAGTAACCCCTGAAGTGGCAATATTATTTCAGAATAATCATCAATTGGATTCTGTTCAAATTTTGACAGGGTCTAACCTGAGGTGAAGGACAAGGCAGGAAAAGAATACATCACTTTGGGCATGCGTGGCTAGACAGAGAGGGGGATACTCATAGGCTAGGGACAGACATTCAAAAACCCTGAGCCTGAATTGATTTAGTCTCTGCAGGTTAGTCTAACCTGCAAAGAGTGAACTGGTTTGCAAGTGGACAGCCATTCGGCACATGCCTGCAGTGGCTAAAGCCCAGAAGCACTAGAGCAGCCCTCCCTTCCACAGGGAAGCTGAGATGAGGAAGGGGCATGGCCAGGCCCCAGGAGACCTGCCCTAGTGGCTCCCTGGCAGCCAGGAGCAATCCCAGAACACAGAGCTGCTTGGCCCCAGAGGGGAACTCCTCTCCCTCCTCCCTCTCCCCCATGACCATGGAGCCAGAAGGGGGGCCCTGTTTGGTGGGGGGGGCTTTTCTCCCTCCCCCTCCCCCCCTGCAGTGGGGTGGGGTAGGGAGGGGAGGCTCGGTGAGGCTGTCTGGCTCCAGAGGGGGATTCTTCCCCATCACTGTGGGGTGGGGAGGGACGCTCTATGGGATGCTTCCCAGCCCCAGGAGGGGACTCTTCCCTCTCTTGTACCCCCACAGGGCAGGGGGAGACTCTGTTCCAAGCTGGGGGAAACTCTTCACCCTCCTTCTCCCCCTAAAGAGGTAGCAGGAATGTGGAACTCAGCTGGGCAGGGTGTAGGTGTGTGGTGTGTGTTGGAGGGTGCGGGGTGTAGGGACCCCCCCCCCCCGTCATGCAGCCCTTGCTGCCTGGCAGCAGCAACAAGCGGGGAGGTCAGGGCACTCATGCCTAGTGCAGGTGCAGCTTCAGCCAGTGCTACACAGGGGGAAGGAACGGAGTCTGCTTATTCCTGTGACTGATCTCTGAGCCTGCAGCTCCAGCACTCACAGTGGGGGAAGCCCCACACTGGATCCAGCTGAATGGCCAGTGTGGAGCTGCAGGTGTGGAGCCCAGAGCCATGATAGAGGCAGCCAGTGCTGTGCTGGGGGTGAGGAGTGCAGCCTGCCCACCTGCTTCTATCCCTGAGGCTCTGCACTGCATGCCTGAAGCTCTGCATTCACAGAGGGGAAGCCCTGCACTGGACTCTGTGGGGAAGCAGGAGGCAGGGCTCCCTCCACTCCTGGCAGAGTGCATGACCTGCATGGCAGGGAACGGGCAGGTGAAGCAGCTGGCTGTAGTGTGGGGCTTCCCCTGCTGTGAGTGCTGGAGCTGCAGGCTCAGGGAGCAGAGCTGCAGAGATGAGGCAGGCTCTGCTCTCTCCCCCAGTGTGGCACTGGCTGGAGCGGCACCTGCACTGGGCACGAGCACCCTGACCTCCCCGCTTGTTGCTGCTGCCAGGCAGTGGGGGATGCATGCCATGGGGGAATATGTGGGGGTCCCTACACCCCCCACCCTCCCTCACACCCCACACACTCACACCCTGCCCAGCTGAGCTTCATGATCCCACTGCCCCCTGCCCCCTGCTCTGGGTCTGGGCAGCATCGCATGGACTGCCCTCCCCTCCCAGTGCCACAGCGGTGGGGGGGGGGGAAGGTGAGGAGGGGGAACAGTTCCCCCCAGCACAGAACAGAACAGAACCCCACTTTCCACCCTGTGGGACAACCAACCCAGCATCACCCTGTTAAGGTGAAGGGGGCAGGAGAATGGTTAATTCCTCCCTCCGTCCTACCCTGCAGCCAGGGTCTGCCAGCTCCAGGGACCACCTCTGCAGCCCCCTCCCCTCTGCTTCTGGGAAGACAGGTTGACCCCAGCTGTGGTGGGGAAAGAGGGGAAGAAGGGAAGAACTAACCCCTCTGTGCCCACTTTTCCTTAACTGGGACATGCTAGCTGGTGTCTCTACTAGGGCCGGTTCCTGCTCTTGCTAGAGAGCAAAGTGGCAGGGTCAGTCCTGTGGCTGGAGCAGAGATTCCTGCCTAGCCCAGCCCAGAGAGCATGCTGAGATGCTGGTGGAGTTTGGTTTGTCTTAAATCAATAAGGGGTCTGTGACAGACATTGCATAAACTGGTTTGTGCCAAATCCATTAAGTCTGACATTCAACCAGGTTTATTTCAAACTAAGTTTGGCCATTTTGTAACTAGCTTATGTGCACTGGATGTCTGTTCTGTTGCAGGTTTAAACCAGTTTCTGATCACTTAAACTGGTTTATGTGTAATGCCTGCCTCTAGCCATAGTGTCTAGATTGTCCTTATACAGGGTCCATGGAGACTGAGCAGTAGTGATACAAAGAACTACTTCAGTCAAGGGGCTTTTGGTTGTATAAAACTTGTGGCTCATGATTATTTTGTTATAACTTCATCATAACCAGTATTTCTTTCATTCTGATACCAAGTTTTATCTCATTCATTGAAAAATTAAATCGAAACCAACGGCTTTCTTCTCAAGAAAGGCAACTATTTTCTCTTGACCTAGTAATGATAGAGACAGTAATGCTGCTTCAAGAAAAATTGTGATATACAAGTCCCAAACTTGATAAGGCACCCAGAAGATAGGTGCTGAATTCACTTTGCTGAATTCACTTTGTGATCAGAATGTTCTTGTAGTTCAGAGACATAGTGAGAGATGGTTTTTGTTCAAGGATTTGTTCAAGAGGCTGAAGGGCCTGAATCTATTCAGTCTCCATAAGAGAAGGCTCAGAGGGGAGCTGGTGGCTATTTACAAACTCACTGGGGGGATCAGAAGGAATTGGATGAGGCTCTGTTCCCCGGGCACCACTGAGGGTTACTAGGAATAACAGCCACAAATTTTTAGAGAGAAGGTTCAGGCTGGACATCAGGAGACATTACTTTACAGTTAGGGCTGCCAGGCTCTGGAATGGACTCCCAAGGGAGGTGGTGTCTCTTTACTACCTTGGGGGTCTTCAAGAGGAGGCTGGACAGATATTTGGCTGGGGTGTTATGACCCCACACTTGTTCCTGCCCGGGGCAGGGGGTTGGACCTGATGATCCGTTAAGGTCCCTTCTGACCCTAAGCACTATGAAACTATGATTATCTTTTCACACTGAGGGTAGTAATGAGATGTACTTTGTATTCATCTTGGAAAGGAAGCATACCCAAGATTTACCTAAGCCTAGGAACCCAGAATCCAGCTGAACTTCAGTTCAATAATCTAAAATACAAAGGATACAAAATGTAGCATTCATGCCATTCTTGATGCCATAACTTCATTTCAGAGTGATAAGACTACTAACCTCGATGCAGTTTCCTGTTACACTGGCAAATTCTAACAGATCCCTCTGCTCAGACATGCAGACACTTCCATGTTTTAAAGTTATTAAAAGAGGAAATGTTTCTGTCCAGGGAATGCAACAGATGACTATTTAAACTGAACTGCATAGAGTTTTGGAATCAAGATTTGATTCCTACCTTCCAACCACAAATTTTTCTCTGGGTGAAGTGACATGTTTAACTTAGTCCATATTAAATCTGTGGAATATTAAGCAATGTTAAAGTTAGAATGCACTGTGAGCAGTTGTACATTAAGGATTAATACCATTTCCTGCCTGAACAGATCCAACTTCCTACTACAGGGCTGATAAGCAGGGGTGTGGCTAGGAGCCAGGAGACCTGGACTCAATCCCTGCTCTGTGAGGACTGGAAAGGTGCATTTGGGGATGCTAGAGGATTGCAAATTGCTCATTTTATCCCTGTGGGGCAGACTGAAGTTATTCTAACATGAGCTAGGTAGCACAGCCCAGAGTTAACGCTTGCCAGAAGTGGTGTAACTTTCAGATGCTCAGAGGGCATTTAGTACACATTAACAAGCTTAACTGTTCTGACACTCACATTTGAAGTGTGCTTAGTATGGATTAAGTTTAATATGTAACTTCACTTTCAGAATGGAGGAAAATAACTATGGCATTCAGATAAGGATATGTTCCCACAATGGTGAGGGAGGGAGGGAGACTGGGGCTAGGGAAAGGGCAGGGAGAGGGGCATGGCTCAGTTCAGCAGCTACAAGCGGGTGGTGTCGGCTGCTCCTGGAGCTGCAGCAGGGCTGGCAACAGGCCCTTCCTGGTGCTCGAGCCAAGAGACAGCCTACTCTCGTCCCACTGAAGGGTGGGGCTGGTGGCCGCTGCAGGCTGGGGCCGGCAGCAGCACTGGGCTCTTCCCAGCACTTGGGGTATTAGCCTGCAGCGGCACAAAAGCAGGATGGGGACAGCTGCCACTGCAGGCTGGGGCTGGCAGCAGCACCGGGCTCTTCCTGCGCTCAGCGCTGGCAGCAGCCTGCTCTCGTCCCACTACAGGCTGGGATTAGCGGTTGCTGCAGGCTGGGGTCAGTGGTAGCACCAGGCTCTCCTCAGTACTTGGGGCGGGCCACAGCAATGGGAGGGGGGCTGCTGTCACCCTAAAATTTGCCGTAGCCTCCCCTGACACCTGCCTTCCCAGCGCTGCTACCGAGAGCCAGGAAGAGCCCAGTGTCGTTGCCAATCCCAGCCTGCAGGGGCCACTGGCCCCAGCCTCCAGCGGGATGAGAGCAGGCTGCCACCAGCCCCAAGAGCTGGGAAGAGCCTGACATGGTGCAGCCCAGCAGGTGCAGGCAGCTGGCATCGCCTGCTCCTGAGGCCGCTGCAGCAGCAGCTGGCGTGAGTGGGACAAACTGTGCCATGCTCTAGGCCTCCACTTGTCCCCACTTGCCCCATCCCCTGCTGCAGTGGCACCAGGAGCAGCCAACACCACCTGCTTGTACCAGAGCACAGTGGGGTAAGTGGAAAGAAGCAGAGCCCTGGGGGCTTTGAGGCATGGCGCAGCCCAGCAACTGCAAGCCGCTGGCATCGGCCATTTCCAGAGCAGTTGCAGCAGGGGCTGGGGTGAGAGGGGCCCTGGCCCCACGGCCCTTTCCCCTCCCTTCACAGACCTACCTGCTTGGAGGAGGGGGAGCATGCCTATGCCAGTCGCATACGACTGAATTTACCTTGCATATAAGGAATTTGGGGTACAAAAATGGCCATTGCATAAGAGTGAATTCACATATACAGAACCCGCATAAATCAAGGGAAACCTGTATATTTTGAAGGCAAACACAAACTATATGTGGGATTCTCTCTCCGTAATGCGATATGGACACCTCATGGTATACTGTCGCAAGAAGCCATTGTAAAAGAGCTGAAAAATGTAATAAACCATTGGGACCAGCCTTTTGGGCAAGTGTGCCACAAATTAGATCTGCACCCTCCCTGAGTACCACTCTGATCCCCTTCCCCTGCCTGATCTGCTTTCTGCTCCCTGCCCTAACCACCTTGTGCTACCTACCCCCTCCCCAATCTGTTGCACGCTGCATGCAGAGGCTGCCTGTGCCTGTGCTACTTCCGGCATTCTTGCAGCTGTTTGGCCACCCCTGGCCTAGACCCGTAGTAGAATTAGAGACAAATGGTTTTTTGTCTCTTAACAGTCTCTACACAATCAAGACAGAAGGATATAAAGCCAAACAGGCAGTTGGTGAGTGCCAGTAATACCAGCAGTGTTGAGACCTTGACATTTAATATACTTTTCTCCTGTGTGCCTAGACTGTCTTTCTGTTTCAAATGCAGAGGACACAAAACAGTTCACACTGAGGGATCTCTGGAGCTGATGTGGCTGAGAATCAGCATTGTAAGCACAGAAAGAACAGAAAATAAATTGGGAACTATCATCAAGAAGGAATCTCCAAAGAATTTATGGAATTCATCCTCCTCCCCATCTCCTCAAGCCTCCAGCTAAAAGGGATATACTAGGAAGGATTTCTGAACCCACGTGCAGTGCTTCATTACCCATTTAGTGTATACCGTGTCTCACTGGGTGCATCTACATGTGTGTTTTAATGTGCATTAGCCTATTTTAATGCACATTAAAGTGTCACAAAAAGGGCTTTTTTAGCTAGTCTGCATGGAAATAGGCTAATGTGTCTTCTTCTAGTACCTCACACTGGAGGTACTAGATTTAATGAGCATTGCCTGAAGCACACTAATGAATGTGTAGATGTGACCATTGAATACTGCAGTTGGCACCACATGATCACCATTTCAGAGACATTTTATGTGAATGGCTTGTCATCACTTTCTGTGTTGGATGTTATAATATACTGAAAATCAAAAGTGTTTGTTTTGGTACATTTTAGTCATTTCATTCCTTCATTATAGAAGTGAAGAATAATGATACAGTATGGTTGAGCACCTAATACAATAAAGGAGTGAAGAGTTTGTGAATTTGATGAATTTTTATTTACTAAGATTATTAAACAAGCATTCATAAAGAAAAACAATACTACTTTTAAAGGATTTTCTAACCAAAAATAGGAGCTAAATTCAACATAAACATTATGGCTTAACTACTTCTGTTTATAAACTACTACGCTTCTGAGAGAAACCAACTTATTGTGATTCTGTGATTCTTCTCCCACTGTTAAAGAAAACAGCTCACTTAATATTATGAAAAACCACCTGATGGGAAAGGTTCCTATTTTTTTTCTCCCATGGAAGTTCATGTGCTCACATCTGATGAAAGTTGTTCCTTTACAGACTGCACGGTCTCAGATAGAGATGAAAGAATTTAGTCTCCAGAACAACATTGATTGGCATAACTGTTATTGACTCCTGACCTGCTTTTTCCATTGATCTGCAAATGGCCATGAAGCCAGGGGATTTAAATCTGAACATGAATAAAAATAAAATAAAATAAAATTTCATCCTGGCTTGACCACTATTGCTGATTGGGATTTTAAACAGTAGAGTGTGGACTTAATAGAATGATATTGGGGAAATGTCTTTCATACTCCTTTTTTTTCAATTCAAGGAGAAAAAAAATAATTTGATTACTTGGAGGTCAAGTAAAAACACTATCAGGAGATTCATTAAATGTTTTGTATCTCTTCCTAGAATTGGATCTATTTGTCCTCTTATGTCATGCCTACCACCGTAGTATCCAAGTACATATAATGCTGATTATTTTGCATCAAGGCATTTTAATGGGTTCTTACATAACCTAACTGCATGACTTTCCATAATTAAAATACTTGATTCCCATCTGCTTACTAGTCTTCCTCCTCTTGATTCCAACAGCATGCACCTGCAAAAACAAGGAATGCCTTTGTTTACTGTTCTGAAGGGTACTTCCCCAAAAGTCTAAATTAGCAATTAGTACTGGGCAATTGTTGGAAAAAATATTTCTAGATTATTTTGTTCCCAAATATATGGAAATATATATGTTAAACAATTTGAAAGATATGTCATCTGTGATCAGCTCTACTTAGAGTGTTGTATATAGCCAGCCAATTTTCATTCTGTTACAAGTCTTGTCTTGAGTGTTAAGACTAACTCGCTGAGATGAGGATGAGTCAGAGCTCCCCTTTTCTTTTTAAGACAAAAATGTGATTACCCAGTTTGGGAAAGGGCTGGAGTCTAGAAATGCACATCCTAAGAAATTTAACCTCTTATGAGAAGATGGACACAAAAAAAGGTAGGGTGAAGAGGGCAGGAGACTTTCTCCAGCAGAGAAAAAACATTAAATTATTTATTAAACTGCTGGAACCACTCTGCTAATATGAGGGTGGAGGTTTGGCTTACTGTCATGCTTTATGACAAATGGAAAAACATTTTTGAACAAAGAAAGACAAAAGAAGCTCTTGAAATACACACACGTTTTCTTCTCCAGGGTAAGACATGAAGAAGGAGAGGCAGCTAATTGTTTAACTCTGACCTTGATGGAAAAAATAGGTATAAAAGGATCACTTTGCACAATAGGTCCTTGTCTTAAACAGCTGGTAAATTCAGATAGGTTATGGCAGAGGACTGGTGTGTTTACTTGTTACTTTTGTCATGTGGTGCCGTCAATATTTTGTTTTAAACAAAATCCTTCTATATGTCCCTTCATCCTACCACATCTATGTGACGGGCTTCCTGATGCTCTACAACAAGTACATTGCAAATGGCTGACCATATGGGATGTCTCTGAGAAGGATTTGACTGAGAGAGAGAGGACAACAAAGAGAACTGAAGGTACAGGAGATAATGGAAATATTTCTGTTTTAAAAGGAGGGGAAAGGAAATATTGGCAGTATTGCCTTAAAGGGAAGGGTACTCAAGAAGATTCACAGGAGTTTAGGGCTGGAAGGGACTTCCTGAGATCATCAGGTCCAGTCCCCCTGCTTTGGGCAGGACAGACTGCGGGGTCAAATATCCTCAGCAAGGTGTGCATCCAGTCTCCTTCTGAAGATATCCAGGGTACGTGCCTGCACCACCCACACTGGGAGTCTATTCCAGAGTCTGGTCACTCAAACTGTGGAGAAACTTTTCCTTATATCCAGTCTAAAACCTTCTTCTAGGAGTTTATGACCATTGCTCCTGGTTTTCCACTGGGGCACTTTGGTGAACAGTTGTTTGCCTAGCCCCTGATATATTTGTAAGCTGCCACCAAATTCTCCCAAAGTCTTCTCTTCTCTAGGCTGAACAGCCCCATATCTGTCAGCCTTTCCTCATATGGCTTGCTTTTCTGGCCTGTAATCATACGAGTTGCTCTTCGCTGAACTCTCTCAAGCTTCCTCACATCCTTCTTGAAGTGTGGTGGCCAGAAATGGATGCAGTACTGCAGCTGTGGCCTTACCAATTCCAAGGAAAATAACTTCCTTAGTTTTGCTTGAGATGCATCAGTTGATGCATACCAGAGTATTGTTTGCTCTGCTAAATGTAGCATCACACTAGTGGCTCATATTCCTTTTATAGTCAATTATGAACCCCCAGGTCCCTTTCGGACATCGTGCTAGCTAGCATAGCACCACTGAGCCCGTAGGTTTGTTGTGGATTTTTCCTCCCCAGATGGAGCACTTTACACTTCTCAGTGTTGAACAGCATCTGGTTCTAGTTCACCCATCTAACTAATCTGTCTAGGTCTGGATCATCAGCCTACCCTCATCCAGATCATTGATGAAGATGTTGAAAAGCACTGGTCCAAGTACCGAACCCTGGGAGACCCCACTGGCTACCTTCTGCCAGGTCAACTTAGATCTGTCTATTAGTACTCTCTGGGTCTGACCCTGCAGACAGCTTCCCACCCATCTGACCACTGAATTGTTGAGTCCGGAGTTCCTAATTTTACCTTGAGAGCCTCTGACTTACAGATATCCAGGCTCTCTAGCTGTTCTTTCACCAGCTTTACAATGACTGCTGGTAGGTGATCATCCCTAATGTGACTATTATCATCCCTAATGGTCACCAAAGTCTATGGCTTAAGCTGTTACTGAGGCCTACTTTGGTTCATGCTGCTAACAGGCCTCTGTATGATTTCTGTATGCACTAAGGGACCTACTGAAATTAAGGAGGCAGGTGGCTGATTTTGCAAGCCAATCCCAGGGCCAGCCACCATTTTCACAGGCTCATTGCAGGGGGATCCCCCCCCATACCTCTGATTGGCCGAGGGGCCCTGGTGACCCCACCCATCACTGCTAATTGGTTAAGATGCAGCCAGCCCCACTTCTAGATTGGCAGAGGGGTGGGGTTGTGTAACACGCAGCCGTCTCAGCCAATCAGCAGTGGCTTAGAGGGCAATTGCTATCTTGGCTGTTCCCCTTCATGCTGACAGTTCCCTCCCCACCCTTCAGGTTGCAAGGCCAGGATGCAGCGGCCATGAGGACTGCTGGTTCCCACTGAGGAGCCAACATTTCATTTATTTATTTATTTAATTCTGCATATTTCATGGACAATGTCTGATTTCACAGTTTCCAGAAAATCTGCAAAATCGCAAATTGAATAGATCCCTAGTACGTATCAATGGCTTCAGTGATCCATGCCACAACAAGGCCTATAGCATTTGGTTACAAATGTTGCCATACTCTTTTTCATATCATAAAATAATGTTTTCTGTGTCCAGCAGAATTTCCCAATTCTGTCTTCATAGACATAAAGCTGAATTATATTCTTTTTTCAGCATGTTCTAACTTGGTGGGATCTATTTTTGAGTACTCATTCTTCAGAAACTTCTGCCCATTGGCATCTCTTCAGAAATACTGCATGTTCTCAAGTGTTGTTTTATACACTCCTGCAACATCATCTTCGTCTCAACTCTTTCTCATGCTCTGAATTTTCATTATACTGTGTAGGGTTTACTGGTGACGAGCGTTCCCATGTGACTGTTACAAGGCCATGGGCACCTTGTGCCTCCTGAGGCATGGGGGTGCACAGCCTGCAGGCGGTGGTGGTGGTGGCAGTGGTGTGTCAACAGCAATAGGCGACCACTTGCCGATGCCAGACACCACCGGTGGCATTGGTGATGAAGAAAGTGGGGGGAGGTGGGGGTGGCGAGCAGTGACCGCCCACAGACACCGCTGGCAGTACCAGCGGCAGCCAATCTCAGGGGGTACACATGCATTCGCATGCACCTCCTATGCGTCATCAGTTATGGTCATCCACCTCCAGTGGATGAACTTATGGGAACTCTACTATCTTTCATGGCATGAAAGAAGAAAGAATTTCATTCTTTGAGTGAAACATAGAGGAGAAGAAAATTAAAGATTGCCATTGGAAAAGAAGGTGCACGTGGCAGATTTGTGGACTATACACACTAATTTAAGAAAACTTTAGTTTGAAAATACTTTCCTGAAAATCACAATTGATATTGTTTTAGTTGTTATAATTGAAGAAACAAATAACAAACTGCACAAGGATTTGGCACTCAGTGCCAAATGGTCAGAAAGAAAACTTATTCAAAAGTTCACAGGGAAATTGCTATTTGTACGTCATGGGCTGATTACTTTAAAAAGTAGAAAAACATGAAATAGTATGTCAGACTAACTAGATTATATGGGGCAGCTATGTGACAGCAAGTATGGGAATGTTTCGAAACATGCTCTGTATGCTAGAATGTGAAGGCAAATTTTCTGGCATTGGTGACCATTAGGAATTTAAATATATATGACACACATACATAATCCTTAAGACCACTTTCCAGGTTTCAGGTTGATCTGGTGCTGATATAGAAATGATGCCAGTTCCTTAATATCACACACCCTCATCAGCCAGTTGTGGTGACCCTGTTTTGAGCTTTGTTGTTACCAAATGTAAGGACTGCTATATAAACTGGTAAAAATCTGGACAGCTGGAGCCAAAAATTAGAGGGAGTGGCTGATTTTAGACTCCAGATGAGATGAGTTGGCAGAAATGACAGAATTACTCCTTAGGACTTTTCAGGAAGGTGTAAGGACAGTGGAAGATCTGGTACATAACTGTTACAGCAGAAATGTTTGGAATTTGCATGAAAGAAAAATTCACTTGCAAGCCTTTACTGAAATGAAAAATCTTATTAAGTCTTAAGGGAAGTTGCATCAGTGATGTATGAAGCAGCAATTCTTTGTAAGATTTGGCATGAAAATATGTTCTGAGTGTGGGAAGAATGGAGGTTGGGATCCCAGAAGATCTTGGTGTTACAGAAAGTTGTGAAAGACGGCGGAGGGAGGGAAATGGAATCTTGTCCCTGGAAAGAGAAGAAAGAACTTTCTTTTTTGGATGTTCATCTTACAGAATTGGAATAAAATCTACAAGGAAGGCTTGCAGTGTCATTCCTGATGAAACCAGGAAGAACCCTCTGAGTGCAGCATATTATCACATTTAAAAGATTCCACTAGGATGTATTAGTGACATAATCATTCATCAAAGAAAATGACAGCAGCTTTATGAGAGGAAGTGCAGCTTCGGCTAGATTTTGACTAGCCCAGTTGTGCTGGAACTAATGGAAGACAAAATGATACAATTCTCTGCAGATTTCTAAAAATTTTATGTCGTACCAGAATTTGACTTGAGTCTATTGCTTCCCCCTGATAATCAATCATGCAACTACTTACTGCTAAACTTATCTCCACCTTTGATTTGAACAAAGGTTACTGAGGCCGATGGCTTTTCTCTGGGAGTCAAAGCATTATGTGGCAGTTCAGAGCCTCAGGTTTTATAACCGTTTACAGTTTGTTCTTTCCCAATCAAAAATTGCTCTGTCTGAACTGTTAAGGGTCGTGCTTTTCTTTTTTTTTTCCTTTAATGGAAAATTTTTCATGTACCAAGCCAAATCAGCCAAATTGAATCCAAATCCATGAGTCATTCAAGAACCATGGGTGGTCCTACTACTGGCAAATATCCTGCACCCCTTCCCAGGGCTTCCAAATCACTTGGCGGGCATCCTACGTGCAGGCCCAAGCCTGGAGGCTTGGGATTCAGATGCCCCTAAGTTTTGCTTGCCTTCAGCTGTACGGCCGCAGGAGCAAACAAGGGACATTGTTTTATTACTATTTGTTTAAACTGACTGTCTTCGAAGCCAAATTAACTCAAATTCCAAATTGGTGAGGCAGTCCAGAACCACAAGTGGCCCTACTGCCGGCAAACATCCTCCACCTCCATCTGGGGCTTCAGATGTTTCCAAAACCTTTGGTGGGCATCTTACTTGAAGGCCGAAGCCCTGAGGCTTGGGGTTTGGATGCCCCTGAGTTTTGCTTGCCCTCAGCTGTAGGGCCGCAGGAGCAAGCTAGGGAAGAGTCTCCCGTTTTCATAAAGCCGGCATCAAGCCAAGACCTTCCCCCTCCAGTAGGGACGTGGGAGGTTTTACCACACTTTACCTCAGCAGGTACTATCCCGTGCTAGCAGCGGTCTTCCCCGGGCGGGACTAGGAAGACGGCCTCCGCGGTGGCGGCGTTTCCCTGGCCAGGCCAGCGCGGGGGTCTCCGCTTGCTCTGAGCCCAGGAGAGGTCGAGCAAGCAAGGGCCATGCTGTCGAGGGCCCGTGGGCCCTGGCACGCAGCCGCCCTTGGGTGGCACAGGGTGAAGGGGCTCATCCTTGCCCTGGGGAGACCGGGCGGGCAGTTTGGGGGGGGGGGGCGGGTCCTGGAAAGAAGAGGGGCTCTCTCTTCTCCTCTGCCCGCCGCTGTGAGGATGCGCCCCGCTTTTTCGTCTCTCGCCTCGCAAGCCCCCAGCCCAGAGCAGGGAGCGGGGGGTTTGCTCGTCCCATCTTGCTGGCCACCGGCTCCGGGTTTCTTGCAAGCCGGGGCCGGCCCCGCCCGCCACCCTGCCTGCAAGCGGGCCGGGCTCGGCGAGGCTGCCCAGGCCCCGCAATCAAGGCGCTTAATTGCGGCAGGGACATTTATTTACGGCGCCTCATCCCCTCCTCGGTTTCCTTATCCCTTTATTTATTTATTTGCCCCCCCCCAGCATTCGGATTCGTTCCCCTCCCTCTTGCTCCACCGCCCGTCACCAGGGCGAGTTGCTACGGAAACGGCTGCATGGCAACCGGCTCCGAGCCTGGGGGC
>NW_017728907.1:64780947-64787520 GCF_001723895.1 Crocodylus porosus | reverse complement strand
CCGCGCTCGGGCCGGGGGAGAGCAGCCGCAGCAGCAGCAGCAGCCGCAGCCGCAGGAGGAGGCGGAGGAGGAGAGGCACCGCTCCGCCAGTGCCCGCGCTGCCTGGCTGCAGGGAGCACCGGGGGCCGGGGGCCGGAGAGGAGCTGGAAGCGCAGCGCTGAGCAGGGATGGACATGATGATGCTGGTGCAGGGCGCTTGTTGCTCCAACCAGTGGCTGGCCGCCGTGCTCCTCAGCCTCTGCTGCTTGCTGCCCTCCTGCCTCCCGGCTGGACAGAGCCTGGACTTCCCGGGGGCAGCTGTGGACAACCTGGTGGTCAGGAAAGGGGACACGGCTGTGCTTAGGTAGGAGACCCAGCCTCTTCTTTACTTGTCGGGGCAGGCGAGGGCAGAGCCACTTTCTCTTGGGCATCGCGCTCCGCGGGCTGCCCCCCGGGCGATGGGGAAGATGGACGTGCGGTGACAGGCATTGCAGAAAGATGGTGTGAATCGCAAAATAAAAATACAGACAGCATTCAAATAAACCCCCCTCCCCAAACCCAAGACCTCAAGTCCAAGCAGCTCTGGAAGAGTAAAGTGTGAGGTCTGGGAGGGGAGGAGGAGGTACCACTTTGAAAGTACTGCTCAGTCATTCCTGCCAAGTAGCCCTACTTAGGAGGACCCCTTCCTTCCTCGGTTTTCCCAACATCTTTCTTCTTTTCCTCTGTGTCCCTGCCCAGAGCTACCCCAGCCCAGTGCTTCGGTGGATTTCCAAGGCGTGTCCCTATTATTCTCCTCTAATGCCCCTGTTTCTCCATGTATCACAGTGGCACTTCTCAGGGAGTTCCCTTCTGCCTGGTTCCCGCACATTTCCACTCTGTCAAGTTTGGGGGAGGATTTTTTCTGTTTGTTTCTTTTTTAAAATTTTCCCCTGGAACAAGTTTGCTGTTTCTTCCTATCAGGTATATTTTCCTCCCTCCTTCCTAAGCTTCTGAAAGCTGTAATGGCTCAGGAGAGACCCAGTAAGCCCCTAAAACCGAAACAACTGCAGCATGAGCTTCAGCAAATATTTCCTTTTTCTGGAGAAAACAGAAATTGGTGCTTGGGTTCAGACCTGTTTGGTTCTTCATCACTGCCCTCCGCAGATGTTTGAAACACAACCTTCAGACACTTGCCGTATTAATGTTTGCTGTTAGAGCCTGCATGTGTGAGCTGTGTGCTGTAAAATACATTTTCAGATATGGATCTTTCAGTATTCCAGTCAGGTGTCTTTGAATAATGACCGGTAATCAATGCATCTATAGTTTAGTTGCATGGGTGTGGTATATGGGAAAATCTATTATTAGGTGTCCTGATCTGTGATGGAAATAATTTCCTTTAAAAATATTTCGATATTAGTTAAACACAGTTTAAAAACTCAGACTGACACTTGTGTATTAAATTTGGAGCCCCTGCTCAATTAATGTGTATTTTAAGACAGCCATGGACGGCAGATACTTTATTACAGAGGAATTCCTCAGTGAGCTATCTTTCACTAAACCCTGTGCTGCGGAAGATGCTTTATTTTTGAATAACAAGTTTGTTTATGGAAGTTTGGAAATCAGTGGTGCTGGATAAAAATTCGATCGGATGGCTTCTGATTTCTGTTCCAGGGTCTGCAATTCAGATGTTCCCTGCCAGTATACTGTTCAGTTGTAATGAGCATTAAAGATTACACAGAAGTATAGGCATCTATGCTGTGGGTTTAGCAATTTTGTTTCTCAGTGATTAATGTAAAAAGAAGCATGCTGCAATGACAAGTGCTAACTCTAGCTTTACGCCATTAGAAGATTACATGCTTACCATAGCTCCCTTATTGCTTCCCTTAATGAAGCTTGCATTCCATATGGTAACAATATTTTTTCAGTCCGGCTGGCTGGTGCAAAATTTGTTTACCAGTGGTAGTGCACCATACCTAATCTTCTGAATCCTTCCATTTGACTCAAGTTCACTAATCCTCTGTCTTAATTTGAATTCATGCAGTTTTAACTTTTTATTGATACATTTTGCTTTGCCACGGTCTTGAATCTCACTTTTTTTTTTCTCAGTTCTTGACATTTCTTAATAGATTGAATATTCTCATTTCTTATAAATCTGGACTTTAATCAGCAGTAGTTTTAATAGGCTACAGACTATTTCTTTCCTCTTAGGTAGGGAGCTGGCTGGGGGTTCCAGGTTAAAAAGTAACTTAACAAAATACATTTTTCATGGATTTCACAATTTTCTGTAAACTGCTTAGATATTTCCACTAAAACATTTGGCATCGATTTAAATGAAACCAGTTTACTTTTCATGTAGCATCTGTTGAGAATACAGTCAGTGTCTATGCAGTGCATCTGACAAATATTTTTCCATCCAAAATAATATACTGTAAATATACTCCGTGGTTTTAGAATGCCGTATTATTTACTTGCTTTGGTTTTCTGTTTTCACAGATAGGCAGAAAGGAAATACAACAACAGAATTCACCTTTGTTTATGTTATTTCAGCTTTAAATGTTGAATCGAACAAGAGTTTGAGAGTTTTAAATATTAGCTCAGGGAAGAACTCACACCAATACTGAGCATTACTGGTGGCTCTGAAAAGTAAAACAAAGAGATCCCATTTTCAAAATAAAAAGTAATATAAATCTGGGTTCCTGTGAAGCCTAACTGCTGCTGCCAACAGAGTGTAGTGCTACTGTATATTCAATTTTCTAGGCCTAAAATTGTGAGTTTACAACTCAACGTCTATGCAGCTGGATGGCTTACATAAGTGAAAAAGGAGTTTTAAGGTCAAATAATCATTTTCATCTCATAAGTGAGGGGGGGATATCTGTTTTGTAAAGAGAGTACCATTAAAGGTACAATACACATCGCTACTGGAACTGCTAGAACTTTAAAGTCAAAAGTCAAATTCACACTGAAATAATATATGTGGTATACCTATTCCTTCTGTCTCAATGTAAAACATGCACTTTTTTTTTAATGATATAGTTGGCTTATTAATGAAACAGATTCTTAGCTCTTTTACATCTTCAGCACATTTTCTTTCAGATTAAAGTTTACTTTATTTCTCGGTAATGAGGTAACTGGAAAGGGGAAAAATATGGTATAGCTAAAGGACAGCATTTTAGAAAGGGTGCAAAGGAGACCAGTTAGGGCTCTTTAACAGGAATATGTTCCATGATACAAACCTCCACTGCTTTTTTAAGTGTTCCTCCATGGTTATTCCTAACTTAAACACACACAGAGATTATTAGTTTAAATCAATAAGACCTAATAAGGAGATTCTTTTATTAGCATCTAAACATTGGAAGCTGATTATTGCTGTTAAAAACCTATTCCAGTGAGCTCTACAAAGCATTTACTTGTGCAAAGAGAGGAAAGATTTTACTTCCTGAAGCTCTCCTAGACCAGTCTATTGAATTTGGATCTTCTAGACTAATGTACATTGCGGCACTCAGAGGTAGCTGTGTGAGCTGGTACTACTTGTCTTTCAGCTGTAGCGGGGCTCTTACTAACTCTGTTAGATGCATGGGGTGGGAGGCGGGAGAAGGGTGGGGAGAGGGGGAATGAAGAGGGTTTGTACGTTTTGACCTCCCACCTCAAATCTGGTTGCCCTGGTTGTATTATCTATACACTTTGAATGTTAAAATCAGAAAACTTCTGTTTAACGTGCTTGAAGCACCCAACATGACTGCTGATGTCAAGCATAAAAGTCTTTTAAAGGCATTAGAACTACAAGTCATTTCTTCAGCTTTTTGAGTCAGCATTTCAAAGATGATGAAAGGAAGATTTATGCTCTTTCTCTTGATTTACAGGTATCTTTATCGGAAGTCCTGCTCATTTTAAGTATGCCTGTTCTTAACACACACTACCTTTCTCCAGCTATCTTTGAGAATTAAAAAGAGTTGGATGTTATACTGAAGTAAGCACACAGCATATTTTAGTGGTTAAGGTACCCTGCTGGGTGACCTGTGGTGATAGCAGAGCTAGAAATGCATTTTGGGGCCAGTTTACCCTGCAGAAAAATACAAAATAAGTTGTTAACAGCATGGCTGTATATAGAAAATGCCACATAAATGCCGAGTATTGCCATTACATAAAATAAGCATTTTGCACTTTCATTTTAAAAGTGAGAAGTTTTGCACAAGCAATTTTGCAACAGACATGGGTTTTTTAATATTTCTGTAGTGATACTGCAATGCCATGACACAGAGCACTAGGACATTGACTACAGTGGGCCTTGCTGCATTGACAGGATGGTAGGTATATGTTCCCCTGCAGGCTCCACCCATTTCTAGCCAAAATTAGTTTACACTTGTTGAGGGAATTGCTTGTACAACATCTGGCACAGTATTGTTAGGGCTGTTCCTTATCAGAGCCATTGGCTTCTACCATAATATACAAATTAAATAACTATAATTCTTACTCCCTGTCGTCATCTTTAACAAAACAAATAGCATGATCAGACTCAATGTATTTCTCATATGCAGATACATTTATCTAATGAACTATGCTTTGCCAGGCAGGCAAAGAATTTGCATTAAGCCTTTTTTAGTTGTAGGGTAATAATATACCTTTTTGGTTCCAACATCCTACACTTCCTTCCTCCTAACAAGTCCTTTATCTTTAATAGGTATTATGAAAGACATGAGAAATTAAGTTTGAAGTATTCCAGAAAGTGGCTCCCCTTGATTCTCATTACATACCCCATACCACAGACACAAAGCCTTATTGGATCAATGTTTAGCTAAGTTTTATTTAAAAAGAATAGATAAAAAATTATTAGAATTTTTTTAGAGATTGCATTGTTACTTAAATGATTTTGTATGTCATGTGTAGAAGAAGCCAGTTAATTCTGAAGGGTCAAAACATATTCAGTGTTGTGCTGATGAAGTCGGTCCAGTTCATAAAAGTACTAGAGGGCAGAAATTCCCTGCAACTGTCTGCATTCAATGGAAAAAGAAAATATTATCAAGAAAATTTAAATAGCTAGAAATACAGCCAACACGCACACAAATAGAATAAAGGGGACAGGAAAGGTTTAGATTATATTTGCAATACCTTGACAATAGAAGCTGCAATTATATACCATTAGCATCTTAAGGGAAGAGATGCATAAAGACCATTCAGTTAAACAGAATATCAAGAGATGGTTTCTTTCTTGCTTGCTTCCATGTATGGATTAGCTTTTGCTTGGAAGTTTGTTGCTGTCAAAACCTCCCTCCACCAAGCTTTCTACTGTTCTAGCACCTATTTGCTGATTTTATTCTTGGGTAGACTGCTAGAAGGTGTGTGCTGAGTATGGTAGCCAAAGGCTATTCTACTTGATTTCTACAGTAGACTTCCTCCAAGGTCTCCCCTACTGATAGAACTTCTAAAGTAATTCAAAGAGGATACCCCTCTTTTGAATGTCATCTGTTAATCCAATATGCAGATAGCTTATTTGGGACCTTCTGAGTTTTAACTATCCCAGAAAGTAACATACTTTTTGAAAAAGCCCTAACTTGACCGTATCTCAGGAAAATACACAAAATTCATCAAAACATCTAAATACGCATATATGAATTAAATATTTTAAGGTGATCAGAGTCCAGAGTGTGAATATCCTCACCTGATCTTTCTTCATTACCTGATCTTTCAAATCATTCATGAATAACATTAGCAAACAGGCCTGATTATGCTGTATTATGCTGAGAAAAATAACCTTTGGCATCTAAAACACAAAATCCTAATTTGTGGAGAAAAAAGGAGCTACCTTCATCTACAGTATAAACTGGACAATGTTTGGCTTTAATTAAATTATTTACTTTAAAACAAGTTTAAAGTGTGGTTTAATTTATATATATTTTTTGATTAATAAAACTACATTTATATTTTAATAGGCACAGGTATATGATGCCCAGTGGGCATGTCTACATGTGCACTTTAATGCACAGTAGCCTATTTTACTGTGCATTAGAGTGTTACATCAGAAACCATGCTAAGATGCTATTGTGCAGTAAAATTAGGCTACTGTGCATTACGTGTCACTAAAAAAGCATGCACTTTCTCTACTGTGCGTTAGGGCAGGCAGCCTGATGCACATTTATTTAGTACCTCACATTACAGGTACTAGATCTAATGCACAGTAGCAGAAGCGTATTAATGAATGTGTAGACACACCCAGTATGTATTAAATTTAGTATGTAAGCTAATCCTCACCTAAAAGGGAGCAACTTTGCAACTCCCCAGTGTCACTTAACACTTACTAAACTACTTGAATATGTATTTACTCTCATTTTATTAACTGTAATGAGTGGTAAGGTGAATGTGGGACACCACCCTCAGTGTCTGCATGATTTCTTTTCAACCACTCAGGTAATGCTGTGTAATGAGACTACATACAGGTATACCTCGTTTTATTGCGCTTCACTTTATTGTGCTTTGCAGATACTGCGTTTTTTACAAATTGAAGGTTTGTGGCAACCCTGCATCGAGCAAGTCTATTGGCGCCATTTTTCCAACAGCATTTGCTCACTTCGCATTTTTTATCAATAAAGTGTTTTTTAATTAAGGTATGTACATTTTTTT
>NW_017728907.1:64725110-64780847 GCF_001723895.1 Crocodylus porosus | reverse complement strand
AGGTATGTACATTTTTTTTAGACATAATGCTATTGCACACTTAATAGACTACAGTATAGTGTAAACATAACTTTTATATGCACTGGGAAACCAAAAAATTTGTGTGATTCGCTTTATTGCGATATTCGCTTTATTGCGGTGGTCTGGAACCGACCCGCAATATCTCCGAGGTATGCCTGTATATAAATTGGATGACAAATGTAAGCAATCAGAATGCTTTTTTCCCTGTATATGATTATTAAACAATGGGTATCAAAATTCTACCCTTTGAATTACTAGATTAGTATTATACAAACTGGAAGGAAATTCCATAGAAGTTAAATATAGCATCCTTGTTTCAATTGGGAAAATTTGGATCCAGTATTCCCAACAATATAGCAACACTGAAGGGTTTGTTGGTGGAAGCTATAAAATAGACAAGGTCCTAAGTGGAGTCAGGTGTGGTATTTACTGTGGGTTCAGAGTGAACTCTTTACAAATGTCTTATCCTTGTCCACACGTCAGCCTTTCGCAGTGCTGCAGTAGTCATTCAGTGAAGGCACCTCATGGGGCCTCTCTGTCTTGGTTCACAAAACCATAGAACTCCTGACTCATGCTTCCTGTGCCCTTGTGCTTGGGATATTTTCTAGCTTTATGTTCAGCTTTCAGTTGTAACCGATCAGATCTTTGTAGCCAACAGCATGAGGTAGTATCTCTGCCTTTCCAAGTATAGCCACTTGATTTTGCTTGTGTTTTACGGTGGTTGTACCTCCTTCTCCCATGCGAAGCTTCTATTAAGGAGCTGATATTGAGCTCCCTCCAGAAAAGCCACTTGAAGTTGTACAATTGCTTTTATACATCTTTTAGAGCATGGCATTAGTGGTGGTCACTGTTCTTTCTTAAATTATAGCATTGTGGTTCCCAACAATCTTCCTCTCTGATTTCCTTTAATAGTGTTGGGTGAGTGGGTGGAAGTCCATCCTTTCTTTTAAGTGTAGGTTGGGGCATAAATAGGTCATCGAAAAGTGCCCCTCAATATTTGGGCTATTTGGATTTAATTCACTCTCTGGTTGCATTACTTTTTCTAGAATTTACTGTCAATAATAGCTTCTCCAGTCTCATCAGAAACTTGAACATTATTTTTCTCATTCCTGTTTATTATTCTGGAACTGTCAGTGCAGATTTTCATTCTTCTTAGTTTTACATGTGAGCTAAGATATTTAGGTAACTTTGTACATCGGCATCAGGGCATTGATTCCAAGGGTCTTAATAACAGATACAGAAGCTCTTTGACTTTTAAATCCCTTTCTATTTTTACTTTTCTCCATCAGAACATTTCTCTCAGTGCATCTGTGTGGCTTGGCTCCATTCAATCTCAATACCCTGATGCAAATACCCTCAAGTCTTATGGTGACCGGTGTCAGATGTAGGTGATAGTTCACTTCTCTTTCTCTCCTAGTTGTTATGGGTGCAGAAGGAATATCTGACTTTAAATATTTCACTTCTCAAAGCATCTTTACTTGCTATGTAAGGAAACATGAAATCCTGGCATTAAAATCTAGAGATAGAGTCAGCAGGCATGACTTGACTGTCTTCTGTATTGTCCTCCTGGAGTCTGAATCTTCAGAGTTTAATGCCTCCCTTGGTATTCTGGCAGCATCTAGGCTAAGTACAGACAGTCAAAAAGCTTGAAGCTGAATCAGTTCAATCTTCGCAGGTTAGTCTTAAGCTGCCTAGATTGAACCAATAAGCAAGTGAATAGACATTCACATTCCAGAAATAGCACACCTCCCAGCTCGGCTGGAGCAGACAGTTTGGGTGAAGACTATCTTGCCCACCTTAGGGGGGGTTGAAGATTGTGAGGGAGGTGCAAAGCATTCTGGGATGCTGGGGGACTGTGAATTAACTCATATCTGGAGGGGATCTGGGACAAAAGTTCAATAAATCAATTTAAACTAAATCAGTTAAATCTGATACTGCATCCATTCAGGTTTATCTTAAACCTGTTTTGGCCATTTTGAAAGCGGTATATATGCACCGAGCATCGGTTGTGTTAGAGATTTGAACTGGTTTCTGAATACTTATACCAGTTTATTAGTAATTTCTGTCCCTTGCCCTAATCTTTACTCTTAAGGCACTGCTGTTTCTTGTTAAAGTACTAGTGAGGCTTCCTTGCATTGTGATTCTTCCCAAAACATGTTCATTGTCGAGACTGCTTATATTCTCTTTATTCTGATTCTGGGGATCCTTGTATACTGAAAAAGGCTTGGCTTGCTTTATAAGACTTAGAAAACTTTGCCTTCTTCTTTGCTTTATTAAAAAATGAAGTGTGCCCCATGTTATGCTTTATGGCCTACTTTTCTGAGTGGCAATGAATTCTTTCCAAAATCAGTAATGAAGTAGAGACAAGCTTAGATGAAGTGTTCTAGTGCTATGGTATTTCAATTTTTTTAATTGGCATTTTTTAAATCCAGCTCCTGTGTTCATTGGTATCCTTTCCGGACCCCAGGCACACAGGTTCATTGTTTTCTCTGGACTGGTTAAATCCAACCAGTCTCTCATTCCCTGTTTTTGGCATAGGAGTAATCTTTCAGCAAGACTGGGATTTTAGCAAGGGTTCCCTGTAGAGTACTGTCTGTCTTTCTGGCTTCCAAAACAAGATTTATTTTTTCAAACTGCTTCTTCCCCACTTGCTTTGTCAGGGAATATGCAGCTATGGCTTGTCATTGGTCCAGTGGTCTATTCATGTTCATTCAGGCAGAAGGCAGGGTGGATTTGCACTTTATAGACTAACCGAATCACAGATGTTCATTCAGACCATTCCTTATATAAGCCTGCCCAACTAGGCTCAGCTGGGAGTTTTAGTTCTCTTTTCTCCCCAGACTCCACCCTTTTTGGGACTGGGGTCCGAGGGTTTTGGTTACTGATATAATTTAAATTCTTATTGCATAACATACTATATACTCAGACAGAGGCTCCAAGAGCTGATACATTCAGAAGAAGGCTACAAATAAGTTGCACTAGGAAACATTTGAAAAGTCTAGATCAAATTTTCATAAGACTCAGAGTGGCTTAGTAACCTAAATCTCACTGAGGTCAGTAAAACTGAGGGGACCTCAGTCATATACCCGGATCTTCAAAGGCACTTGTGCATAATTCTTACTGAAATTGAAATTGGGACATATCTACACTGAACTATATTATGTAATGTATATGTATTTGTAGAAGACCTTAGCTACTTGGAAACTTTGTCTTCTGCCATTAGAACCCCTTCCAAAAGAAACTTCTTCCTAAATCTGTTCTTGTTTATGGAAGATGCAACAGCATGTGTGCAGGTGATAGAACGTGGACGTGTCGAAATTCTGCATAAGGTGATTTCGAATGTTGTATATTGAATAACAGCAGACTATTACCCTAAGTAACAGACACTGTGTATTTCAATTTTAAATGATATTGCATAGTAACTTTAGATTCCTTTTGATGAATGTCCATACAGCTGCTGTATATATTTACATTTTTTCCTATTTTGTCTTTCTTGTTTGCTTCACATACACATTTATTAATAAAGACTTACCCTGACTCCTGTGCCTCTATTTGGTATTCTTATGTTTTTGAGGCTTGTACGTTAATTTTCTATGTAAAACTTTACTCATCTTCTGAAAACGTGTCACACACCATATGTACATCTGTAAAACTGAAATTGTTTAGGCAAGGATTTCACATTCCAAATGTCTGCCAACATCAAGCACGTTATGGTACTTACCTCTTATATGAGTAGTTATAATAAATAATTGCAGAACAAATTAAAAATAACTTATCATTTTTAACTATCATAAATATTTCAGATGGCATTCAGAGTAACTATCACAGAATACAAGAATCAGTAAGGACTGAGTAGCAGAATGTGACCCATTCAGTCAGCACATGCTAATATCTGTATATATCACATGGAGAGAGAGAGAGAGAGAGAGAGAGAGAGAGAGAGAGAGAGAGAGAGTGTGTGTGTGTGTGTGTGTGTGTGTGTCTGTGTGTGTGTGTGGGATTTAACACTTGCAGTGACTTTCCTCTTGTCATCTTCCATAAGATTTGAATTTGGCCAATATCTTGAAGAATAAGAGATGAAAGACTCAGTCTTGGGATGCACAGGCATTTTATCCAGGCAGACTGGTTTCTATTACAAGCCAAAAGAAGGACTATTGGACTGATCTGCTGCTTTCTCTTTTGCCAGAGTTATGACCCAGAGGATTTATATTGTGCATAGATGCACGCATTGGCTACAACAGTACCCCAGTGATAATTTCCATACACAAGAAAATGCACTATGCAGAGGGTGCTAAATCTCTCTGTTCCTACAGCCTTTTCTGTATTTTGTAGAAGACGTAAAAAATGATTTTGAGCTTCATCTGGGCTTCACATAGTGCTTCGGGATAGATTCTGTGTTTCTGACTATTTTGTAGTACATTCTGCATATAACTATATGTAGAGAAGATTGCAGTAGTTTTCATGTGATGTGGTGACAAAAGTGTTTGAGAGAGAGTGTCATCCTGCCTTTCTTCATGGGCATTGCCTTTCTTCACCCATAATGAAACTTACTATTTTTACCACATGAGGGACACGCAATGATGCAAGATCCTCATGCTTCCACTAGCTCAGTGAGTGAGCTGGGCCCCAATTCAAACAGTGCCTGGCTTATATTTATTCCTTCAGTGTAGTGCTTTGTTACAGTGACAGGAAGTGAGAGTTTTGCCTGAAACTGAACACATTTCTCAGAACCGGAGAGATTCAAATCAGCAATCAAGAGGAGACAGGCTTTATTAATCTGGCTGTCCACTCTCTGAGGCAATCCATGGAATTAGGTTTTGCTGACTTCATAGTGAAGGCAAAAAAGCTCATATGTGGCTTCTTTCCAGACATGACAGAAAATTTGCTTACAGACTTCCACCACAACCGCTTTGATCCTTTGCTTCACCTGTGAAAACGGCACGCAAAGATAAAGATGGGAAATAGAAGAGAATGTCCTTGGCTTATTTCAAAAGAGTAGGGGGCAGTTTAAAAAAAAATTATTCTTTTATAAGGTGCTGCTGATTGCCTTTGAAAAGGGCAAAACATATCTTCAGAGTCTTCTTCAAAACTTTCTGGCTCTGTAAGGCTGCGTGGGAGCAGATCATCAAAACAGGTTCTTCATCCTGGCAGGAAAAGAAAACTCCAGCTCAAACCCGAGGAGGTAGCCTGTCAGAAGAGCCAAATTTCCATTCCTTAGATTCTAACCTAGATGTCAAATGGAGTACGGCTTGCTAGGCTGAGCCTGTGAACACCAGGTGCAGCCTCTTAGCAGCGTGATACTTGCTAATCTCTTTCACTGGGACTAGCTTTAACACTGCAGAATCTCAAGCAACTTCCTGTTGTTTGCTGCTCTTTTTCTCTTTTTTGCCTTTAAGAACCAACGCACTCCTCCTCTCCTTCCTGACGAAAGTGGAATTTCCTTCCCAACTTAGAAGAGTCTAAGCCTTTAAGGAGGCTAAATTTGTTAAAGCACTGATTTCCATGTAAGGGTTATGCAAAATAGTTTGAATAAAATATTTTTAAAAAATTAACATTTCTGAAATAGTTTTTCTGTAACATGTAACCTATGCTTACAATACCTGGAACAAAAGCACACATTTTCCTAGCACTGAATATGACCTGTGTTTTTTGTTGAGTGGCTCACTATGTTGCTTGCTAACCTAACAGAGATTGATATTTCGCTGGTAGCATGTTCTGTCTATTGGTGGGTTTTGTGTGTACACAACAATAAATAAGATGTGCAATTAGGCTGAGTGATTGTTAATGAAGCTTGTTCTATTTTCACTTTTTAGCTTGGAAGGGTTTACTTTGGGGGCTTTGGTGCACACATCCATATATCTCCCCAATGTCTAAGCTAATTCCAATGATTGAGAGAAATTTTATGTTCGAAAAAAATGGATTTAGAAGTAAAAGGATAACAAGAACATCTTCGTTCCATTAAGAGAAAAACAGTCAATCTATTTGAAAAGATTCTCCCTTGGCAACCACAGACAATCTGGTGGTCAAACAGGCAAACAGCTATCATTAGTCATGCATAATTAAAACAAAAAGAGTATCCAACTGTTAGTAGTAATAGTTTTGTGCAGGAAAAGAACCTAATTAACATAAAATATCTTTTGTAGAAATCTTCAAGAGTTTGTTGTAGTTTTAATGCATGCACTAATATACATATACATTTAGTTGTAGACAGTATCTGGGGATTTTCATTTTTTTACTTAAATAAATATAAAGAAATGTGAAAACTGTGTCTGACTTGGTATAGCATCCATGTTGTATTACTTAAATTTACATAAAGCAGTTGTATCAACAGTATGCAAAATAATGTGTTTCCATGTTATGCATATTCTAGCTTATCATTGTGTCTTCACCAGTATTTCACTATGTGCATGGAAATAATGTGTCTTATTGCTTGAACTCTTGTCAAAGTGTGGGTTAACCTACAATCATAATAGAAATTTAGAATGAAGGTCCTCTTAGTTGACTGCTATACTGAGGCCTGATTTTCTTCACACATGAATGTAACTCCATTGAGGTAAACAGATGCCTGATCTTTAACTTCTCAGAAAAGATTGGCAACCATCTGCATGGATTTTACAGTTACTTGGTTGCTAGTGAAATATGCTTGTTTTATAGGACCATTCCACTTGGACAGAGTTGTGTTTGAGACCTCTCTGGTATTTATGCGTGTGATGCAGTAGCATGTAAGGAATTGGAGGGAGCTTGGGCACTGACTGTGTGTGTCAGGAAACAAATGAGAACTAACGTCACATAAGAGCTGCTGTTCAGTAAAGAGATTCTTTTGGAATGAATTGCAGAAGGCAGTTTATTATTTGGAAGTGGGGGCGTCAGCTACCCTGAGATACCTTGCATGGTCTGATGAACCAATCCGCTGCCTTCTTGTGCCAGGTGCTACATATTACCCATAACACCAAAAGCAGGAGCTTTGTGTTTCAGACTCCTTAATCCACCTACTTTTTGGAGCTTTGTGGTGATGATGTTATATTGCTGTGGTACTTTCAGATTCCAGGACAATGTTTATAATGTTTATCATATTTTTTGGAGTTCATAGGACAGTAAGAGGAGGCTTTGAATTTTGAAGGGTCTGGCTTTCTAACTTCAGATTTGTTTCCAAGGTCTGGAATGCTAGAAATACAGGAATCAATGGCCACGTCTACACAAGACACTGACTGCACAGTTGTTAGTGCATGGTCGTTTACTACTTGTATAAGCAAGTGGTAAATGACTGGGTTACTGTGCAGTATAGCCAACAAACGCTACTGTGCACTATCCTAATACTACTGCGCAGTAGCATTGCATCACATTTTTTGTCATGTGATGCTACTGTGCAGTAGTATTGGGCTACCGTGCAGTCAGCGTCTCATGTAGACATGGCCAATGTAGAATAAAAGAGAAGGAAAACAAGGAAGATGCTTGAAGATTTAGCTTTGCCATCGCTTTCAAGTGGGACAGTAGTGTTGTCCAGTTTTTGTGTAATGTAAGAAACCCTGCTTCCGCAAAATTCGCAAACTAAGGAAGAAGTAATCATAGCCTACAGGTTTATAATCTAATTTGGTCAGTGGTGTAACAAGGCTGGGGGAGCGGGGTGGTAATAGGAGCAACCACACTGGAACCAATTTGGGGGAAGGGCAGGTGCAAAAAAAAGTGGCTGCTGCTGATTGCAAACCAGGTGTCTCCACTTCCACTTTCCCCAGGCACCAGCCACATCTCTATACTGTTGCGATAAGCATCGTAAAACAAAAAAAAAGCTAGTTAAGTATTATATTCTCTTTCCTGCTTCCAGACAAAATAACTGGGAGAAGAGAGGATGAATAAAGCTCCCCCCACCCCAACTTTACCTGGTTCTTTCTTTCTTCTTTCCCTCATATTGTATTTGCTAAATGGTGAATCTTCATAACTCAGCGTTTTGTTATTCATATTTTAATTTTTTTCATGCTTTTTGGTTAAATTTTATGGGCTCAGGGGGGAAAAAAATCAATTCGAAGTTGCAGCTCCAAGTAGTTTCAGAACAGAAGTGCTGAGTTTTTATGTTAGAGTTATTCCTTTTGGAAGAAATTGATAATTTATCCAAGGAGATAAATTAAAATAAGTTGACATGTATCATCAGCTGAATGTTCCGTGCATGTTCTGGAAAGTTGTTTCATTCATTTTTAAATAGTATTTGCATACTGTATGAGGAAAGGTGATTCTGATGGCGGTAGTAGTTCAAGCAGCTCCTTTGTTGAGATGTTATTGGATGCCTTGTGACAACAGAAAAGCATCACAGATGGTATATTATCTTCTACTCCTGGACAAGATGCCTTTTTAAGATAATAAGAAAGATGTTCTTCTACCTAACCAATTTCTTCCATCTTTCTGCTTTGCTGTAGAAATTACTTGAGAATCCTTTCCCATCCAACTGTCTGGATTCACACCCTTTTTAGGAAGAAACAGAACACATTCTGTTATCTATGTACATAGGAGAAAAGAAACGGCAGCGACAAGGGCTGTGAAGGAGTAGCTCCATCTAATTTGGAATCAACATCTACAATTCTGTCCTGAAAACAAGAGCCCATACTCACTTATAAGCTTGAACCAAGCTCGCTTTTAAAAAATACAGTTGAAGAACGTGGTGGTGATGATGATGCATCAAGCCCCTCAGGAACGTTAGCAGAGAACCACCCAATTTCTGAATCCCATTTGACCTTAGGCATGTGTTAGGTGCTAGGCTGCTCAGTCCTGTTAAGAGTGCATAAGTTCTAGGCATGTCTAGAGATGCAGTTCTCAGAGCCTGGGGAGCGTCAGTCAAAAACCCTGGTACCTCCAGAGTTAGGCATTAACTGAGTGGGGGTTTTCAGGATCATAGCTGTGGATTCTATCAAGAACTTAGGCACTTGAGCCTTGACCTAAATGCCCAAAGGGTAATGAGAAGCCTGAATATTCATCATTAGCTTATGTTTACTGGTGAAGTTATTCTACGTGTTACAGCAATTCATTTTACTGCTATTTTTAATTCTTAACTCCCATCCTCCCCTTCTGTATCAAACAAATAAAAAATAGCCAAATTGTATTTATGCAAGAGAAGACATACTGGCCCACTAGCATCATGGCTTTAAATGAAGGGTGGAGAAGGAACCAGTCTTGTTTGAGATATTCAGATGGATTATTGTTGTGTCAACACTTTGTAATATTTCTTGATGATATCATGCTAGCTTGAAGAGTACTTAGCAGTTGTTAATTATCAACTGGTGGGCACTCCGCTGTTTGAAAGGTGAAAATCTATTTTAAATGTGTAGTGTATGCTCAGTGTAATTATTAAATGCAACTGCTAGCTACTAAGAATTACTTTGGGGAGTATAGGTGTGAGCAACTAGCTTAAAAGTGGTGCTTTGCAAGACTATGGCTTCAACAATTTAGTATTCAAACTGCAAAATGTTAATTTACTATTTTTTAATTATATGAAAGAAGTTTGACAGGAAGCTTAACATTTGATGTTTGTACCTCCGTGGCAGTGTTGTTACCCATTTAAATGTTCAGCTTGACAGAGGAACTCCCAGCGTAACCTTAGCTTTGGTAAATTATGGTGTCATTTAGTTTTAAAAAATAGCTGTGAATGCTTGTCATAATAAAATGAAAATGTTAACTATTGAAGCTTATATTACTGATAAGTTGCACATTCCATTCTTGAAATAAACACATGTTGAATGTGACACAGTTCAAAATAAAATATATACTAGTACCATTAAATTACATCATCTATCAAGTCAGAGACTTCACATATGAGATGAGACCCTGCACAGCTAAAATCAAATCTAATATTTTATATTACCTCTATCAATAACATGTCCTACACTGATGATACTAAGAGTATATTGCAGTACAGTAGCCTGTGGCAGAGCATCTCAGACCTTTGAGCTTGGGCTCTACCCTGAAATATTTAACTGAAGTGTTTGAAATGGGCCCATCACTAAGGAGAGAAAGTATGAAGTGCTATCCCCTGAAGCACTTCACACTAGTTTTTCTGCAGCCCCATCCCTGAATATGGTGCACACTGAGAATGCTTCAAGGTTGCATCCTTGTTGCTGCAACTGTTTATGAGTTCCCCACTTGAGTGTGTGTCATCTCACAGAAGAGAGAGGAGAGGAGATTAGCTTACTTACTTTCCTGCTGAGCTGTGGTAGTCCCAAGGAGACAGAATGGTTGCTCAGCTGTTAGTCCCTTGGTCTGAGAGCCACCAGCAGTAAGATGGCATTGTTTCCAAAAACAGCCCCTCAGATAGTTCAGGAGAGCTATAAAAGGGAAGCTGAAAACCAGTAAGTTAGAGCTCCCCAGTTTCTCTGACTTATGAAAATAGAGAGTGGCCCAGGTTTCTTAAATTTTCTTTAGCCACCAGCAGTCTGCTAGAGGCATATATCAGTTGGGGCAGTACACTCTAGCCACTCCCCTTACCCATCTCCTCTACACCTTTAGGTACCAATTACTGCAAGTACTGTCACATAATGGAAAAATCTCTGCAGGAGAACAAAGAATCTAACCCAAAGTATTGATTAGGATCACTTGACCTCTTTGAAACAGTATATTTGCTATTTTGATTGTGACAGTTGGATCCAACTAGTGCAATATAAACTGAAGTATGGTAGCAACCGAATACCATACTTAGTATGTTGGATATGATATACGTAATTGATATTGACACTGTGAGAGAAAGCTATATTTAATTAATGAGATGTCACTAGGAAATAAAGCTTTGTAGTGAGAAATTATGTTGATTCATCTAGTGTTCTGGCCTACAACCCATAATTGCAAGTTGGTTTCTTAATTTCACTGGTCCTGGTCCTATGCATAAAAGATTATCCATATGAACAAAAGTTTTATAGTCAGACTTTAATTTATTTTTAAACAAGCTATTTGTGAAAAATTAGGGGCCAATCCTATAAAATACGAATCATCCTTACCTTGCTTTTGTTTCAGTTCCAGTGGAAGGCTGTTTTGTTACAAAACTGAATGCTACTCTGAGTAAAATCCCTAAGTAATTTGATTTCCTGAGCTGAATTAGTAACAGGTTTTCAAAGTAGGCAAAGAGGATGAATGTCTTGGGAAACAGAATTAAACAAATAAATAAAAATGAAGATTTTGCTGTGTTTACCTAGTGCTCTGTCACTTTAGCAGTAGAGGCTAAGGGGTTGTCCACAAGAGAAATTCCACCAGTTAAATTTAAGGTGGGATTTTACATGGACCTAGTTAAACAAGACTAAAGGCCACGTTGGATACTATTATTTTCGTTAAACCAAGCTTCTTTTGATCTGCCTTTAGTCAGTTAGTACAGGTTTAGACTATACCAAAACAAGCCACTCTTATTGAAATAAGAATTTGTGTAGGAATTTGAACTAAATCAGTTTACAAAACAGTACAGTTTGATGAATTGACAAGACCTAAACCCAGCTGATATAATAATTCATGTCATGGAGAAATGATCTGTACTCCCAGGTACAGAAAAGTCCATGGTTAAGTAGTTAATAATGTTAATTATTTACATTATTTTTCTAACATCTTCATAAAATGCTAGGAAAACAATGAACTTGATGTTATAAACATTTGCATGTCATTATGAAAGAAATGAGTTATCATTTTTACACCAACATTAGCAGTTCTGGAGTTGGCATTTCATATCGCTTTGCTTCGATTTGTTAAACAAGTTAACAAAATATTTGTAAGCAATGTTAAATTAGAAATACACTAATTCTGACTGTCCTCTTATTGGAGGCCTCAATCCTGTGAGGTACCAAGCATCTTCATGAAGGTGCTCAGCAGCTCATAAATTGGGTATTTTTCTTGTTATTAATCTGGAAAAAAACCACTGAAGTCCATAACTATACTCTGGTGCAAAACCTGGTAAAATGAGAAAAAAAAAACAGTCTCAGATTAAGAGCTCTTATATGTAGAAAGAAATGTAAATAAATATTGTTCACGGAATATTTTTAAAGTATTCTGAATTTTGAATACTCCCTTGAGAATATAAAAAATAATTCCAAAATAAACATTAAAATATTATAAGACATTCTAATATAGCCAAGAGTACAACAATGAACTAGATAACTAATATCAACACCCTCTTCTTAAGTTTTATTCCTAGTATTAAGGTGTGCTAATGTTACAGAGCATTTTTTTCTGTCAAGGATACTGCAGAAGTACTGACATTTCATAGGTTCCTGGTTAGAGGATTTTGTTCTCTTGCTCCAGATTAAACTAGTTGCCAGATTTGGATCAAGAAGAAATTTTTCCCCAGGTCAGATTGGAAGGACACTGGAAGTGCTTTGCCTTCCTCTTTCTGAATCCTATGAGCATGTATTAATCCAATATTTCTCTGCCATTGCAGGAGTGAGTTTGTTTCACGGGAATGACCGTAGTGAATCTTGAATTTAGTTTCTCCTCTTCAGTGAGATTTCTCAAGATAATTTTTAAAATATGGGTGTTCACTTGCTTCTGCTCACAGTACTACCATCATATATGTTTCTAAGAGTACAAACCTTCACCTTATGAATACTAGCAGTAATGAGCTATATGCATTGTTTAACAAGCTTTCTCTAAAGACCTACTTATTTCAGGGGAATTAATTTATCCAGCAAATTAACCTTTGTTTTAAAATTAATGTTCCACTTTGTCAATATAAAACAATGTCCCTAATTCTTAGTTCAAAGCCCTTATTTAATTTGAGAGCTGAATTTACTGTTTCCCTTCTGACTGCAAATTTACCGTATCTTGATTGCCTATAATTCTTAGACTTTTGCCTTTAACTTCTTAGTTATTTCTGCTACCTTTCACTCACAGTTTGACTGATTGTCTTCTGACAGATTGCTGATTGTGACTGACCAAATGGAACTCTGGTACAAAAATTTCTAAACCTTCAAACTTTATATAGCGTAGGCTCATTTGCAGTTAAAACATTCTTACTATTTTAAGGCAATACACTTGGGTCAATTTAAGGCATTTAGTTTTATTTGCATGTTGTAAATGTGTCTGAGTTGTTCCTTGTTTAGTGAAGAAATCAAAGCATTAGTATATGATCTACAGTTTCTTAAGGGTACTTTCAGTAAGTCTTTGTGGATTCTGCTGGAATAAAGCAAGCCAAGCAAGAAATGGTTTCTTTTTTCTTTCAGTTTGTGACACAGATGGCATAGCTCTTTCTTGGGAGTCCCATGGCTCTTTGATTAGATCACCTTTATGCCATGACTATATATCTGTATCCTGGTAATTTTAGGCTCAGAAAACCAATGGATCCAAAAATGCATACAGAGTAACTGAGTTTTGAGATGCTTGAGGTGATGGATACATGCACAGAAATTCATGTTTTCCATGAATCTCTTCAGTAAATTGAAACTCAGTTAGGAATCCTATAAAAGATGGAAACTTGTTCATAGAAATAGGGAATAGAATTGCATGTACATGCAGGTAGAAAATTAAGAAGGCCAAGGCATGGTTTGAGACACAGCTGGTGAGGGACATAAAAGACAATGAAAAGGGATTCTACAAGTATGTCAAGAGTAAGAGGAAGACTTGAGAAGCCACAGGTCCACTGTGGTATTCACAGGGCAGTATAGTTAAAAATGATAGAGAGAAGATTGAACTGTTCATGACTTTTCTACTTCAGTCTTCACAAATAGGGGCAGTTACCAGATGATGAGTGCACTTGGCAACAAAGATAGGGAAGGAAACAAACAGCCAAAAGTAGCAGAACAGGTTAGGGATTACTTGGAAATACTAGATGCTTTCAGATTGGCAGTGCTAGATGGAATGCAGCCTTGGGTATTGAAGAAATTGGCTTAGGTAATTTCAGAGCCATTAACTATCCTCTTTGAGAGATTGTGGGTGAGTGAGATGTCAAATGACTGGAAAAGGGCAAATATAGTGTCCATTAGTAAGACAGGGAAGAAGGAGGATCCAGGGAAGTACATACCAGTCAGCCTGACTTTGATATCTGGAAAAATAATGGAGCAGGTGCTCAAGAACGCTACTGCGTGGATTAACTGGGAGTAAGTAATGCCTAACCAAACCTGATTTCCTTCCATGATAGGGTGACAGACCATGTGGATGGGGGAAAAAGCCATGGATGTGATATACCTTGAATTTAGCAAGGATTTCGGTATTGTTTCTCATGACATTATCATCAATAAGCTAAGGAAATGCAGACTAGACCAGGAGTGGGCAAAATACAGCCCATGGGCCTGATCTGGCATGCCAGCTGGTTGGCCCACAGGCAGGCACTCATGAATTAATTGTAGCCAGTCCCATGGTGGCTGCCTCTGCTGTGCTCTGCACAAGTCTGAGTCCCACCCAATGCCGCCTGGGGCAGCACATGCTGCACTCCCAACCTCCCCCACTGGAGGGCCCCAGCCCTGGCCAGCAGGCACACCTGAGCAGGGCTGCTGCTGGTGCTGCTGCAGCTGCCTAGGAAACTTATCGGCTTCCCTGGTCTCCAGTGACTCCTCCTCCTGTCCCTGCTGTAGCACTCTGGGTAACAGGCAAAGAGGGGAAGCTGCAGAGTTGAGGGGAGTGGAGTGGGCTCTGCTTGCAGCTCTCTTTGGTTCTGCTCATACATGGTTGGGCAAGGGAGCATGGGGGGTGGGGAGAGGCTGTGAAGGAGCTTGGCTGTTCACAAAGCCCCACTGGGCAGGCACGGGATAAGCAGGTGGGGTGGAAGCAGCAGCAGGAGCCATCATGAGGTTGGTGCAGCCCTGCCAGGCAGGCATGTGGGATGGAAGCAACAGGAGCCAGCGAAGGCTTGACTACAGGCCCCACCAGGCAGGTGTGGAACAGAGACCAAGAGAGCCAGCTGTGCCAAGCTTGGCTCCACAACATACCGACACACATCCCCCCCCGCAAACCCACACAGACCTCCCATACACCCTACCTACACACAAACTCCATGCCTCAACCATACACACAACCCACACACATCCCCAGGGCTGTCCGTGGGGGGCGTGATCAGAGCCACTGTCCCAGGCTCCATGCTTTGGGGGGCCCCACAGAGCCAGGTGGAGTGGCCGTGGCAACTCCGTGTTGCCACCAGCTTCACGTTTAGCTGCTCGGCCCCTTGTCCACCCCCCCCACTGCCAAATCTGCTGCCAGCTTCCTTGCATCCAGGGATGGGGCCCTGCAGAGGCTGATTTGCCGTGGGTCCTGCACCCTGCTTGGATCATCTCTGCACATCGCACACCTGCACACATCCACATATATACCCTCCCACACACACTTATACACCCCTACACACTCACCAACACCCTGTCACACAGCCATACCCCCCACCATACCCACATGCACATCCAACACTGTCCCACATACCCCATGCACCCACACCGACTCACACCCTACATACCCTACCCCATCATACCCACACACCCCCACACTCTCCCACATCCCACACCCATACATACAAACCCCCCCCACACTCCCACACATCCCACCTACACCATACCTACCCCCCAACCACATATTCCCCCAACCACACACACACACCCACATACATTCCCTACCCCTCCACACACACAATGTACAAGCTACTCCCCTCCCAAAAGGAATACTTCCTGGGCAAGGGAAGAGACTTCCAGTGTCAAAGGTCAGAGGTTTAGGGGGGGGCATGACTTCTGCACAAGATGACAACTGGGAGGCAGGGCACCTGTCAAGTGCTGGGACCATGCTTGCAGCCCTCAACACCTCACCAAAACTCATTAAGAGGCCTTCCAGCCAAAATAATTGCCCACCCCTGGATTAGACAAAAGTAATGTAAGAATACATAACTGGTTGGATCATTGTACTCAACAAGTGGCCATCACTGGCTCAAAGTCTACTTGGGAGAAGGTATCAATTGGAGTCCCTCAGGTGTCTTCCCTGAGTCCAGTAGTGTTTAACATCTTCATTAAGGATTTGGATAATGGAATTGAGCGCAGGTTTAGCAGATTTGCAGACAATACCTTGTTGAGTGGAACTGCAGATGCTCTGGAATACTCAACATGGGGTACAGAATAACCTGGGTAGATTGGAGAAATGGCCTGCAGTCAATGAAATGAGATTCAACAAGCACAAGTGCAAAGTCTTGCACTTGGGATGGAATAATTGCTTGCACAAATACAGACTTGGAAATGACTGGCTAGGCTGAAATATTGCAGAGAAGGATCTGAGGATATAGTAGACGAAGCTAAATATGAACCACCAGTGTTCCCTTGTTGCAAAAAAAAAAATGCCAACAGCATACTGGATTGTATTAAGAGGACCATCACTTGCAAATGGAAGGAAGTGATTCTTCTGTTTCTGATGAGACCTCACCTCATGCAATAAAGATGACCACTGATGAGGCCTCACCTGAAGTACTGTCTTTGGTTTTGGGTCCCACACTTCACAAAGGAAGTAAATGGATTGGAAAGAGTCCAGTGAAGAGAAGTAAAAATGATTAGCGGTCTGGGAGGCAAGACATATGAGGAAAGTATGAAAGGTTATTTAATCAAAAGAGAAGACTGAGAGGGGATTATATAAGAGTCTTCAAATACATGAAGAGCAATCGCAGAGAGAGTGGAGAGGACTAGAAACAATGGTCTCAAGCTTCAGCTGGGGAAATTGAGGCTGGAAAGTAGAACTGCCTGACTATGAGAGTGGTAAAGTATTGGGATGGGCTCCCTAGAGAAACTGTACTTTCCATCCTTGAAAGTTTTAAAGAACAGGTTAGACAGACACTTGGCTGGGATGCTTTAATCAGGGATACTCCTGCCTCGAGAATGATGCTGGATTGGATGGCCTTGTGAGGTCCCCTCCAGCACTGCTTTCTTATCATCTTATGAAACTGCTTACCTAGAGATAAAAAATAAAGTTCTCACTCCAGATTGGGAGTGAAATACTTGGAAAATGTTAACTGTACACTTTCTCAGCAATGTATATAGTAAAAAAACCCTTTATTCTTCATCTTATAACTTCTTCTATATTTTGATATTTAGCAGCTTAACTTTTAATATAATCTTTGATGCTCAAAATTGGGGTAAAAGCATAAAGTTTAATTTAGTTGATATATAAAATATTTTCCTCCTAGAAACCATGATATAAACTTCAATTTTTATGTCCAGTTCTACCTGTTTTCCAGAAAGTCACTTCACCACTCTCTCTCTTCATGGTTTATTTAAGCTTTTCAGGAAGAGGGTCTCTCACCCTATCCAATGCATTGGGACCCCAATCTTGGGTAGGGTTTCTAATCCATAATTTAATATTGATAATTACATTTGACTTGCAATGACATCTGAAAAACTGTTTTGGTAGTGCAGAAAAGCATGTCAGTGATCGTTTAAGCTTGCAGTCTGAGCAGATGCCAATTAAAAAGTTACATATGGACTTAGACTTTTTAAGTAATGAAAGTTTAAGATGAAGTTCCCAGTCAAGAGACCATAATGTCATGTAGTAGGCATGTAACAAAATACTCAACCCGGTTAAAATCAATTCAAACACAAAGACATCATTTTTAAAAGTAATTATGTACATTTTCTCTCTCGTTGTCAAATATTCTTGTTTACTTGCACCGTAAGCTGCAACCCCAAGTATGTATGACATATAGAGCTAGGTCAGATATAGAAGTAGGAAAGGAATTTTGAAGGGGTGAGGGGGCACCTGTCATTAAGGAGCTTATCAGAGTAGATATGATTCTGAGTAAATGAATTATAAAAGTAGTATAATTATGATAAGCTATTCTCTACTGGGTGGAACAGCTAGGTTAGAAAAAGTATATTTGATTGTTTTTGACCATTTAATAGGAGAAGATAGGAAAAAATATATATATAACTTGTCATAGTTACAGTTTTTGTAGTATGAAGTCTTACACTTTGCCACAATTTAAATTCATCTTGCTAATTACATTTAATTCTGTGACTTTTTCACTTGCATTAAACTCTGTTATATTTCTAGTCTTACAAAGGTGTGGATGTTAAAAGTAAAAAATAGTCTGCAAATTAAATTCACAGAACATAAACTTATAACTTGTTACAGTCACCTTACTGCTGCCTCAGGGTTTGAAATATGATTCATTAGGCTAAACTTTTTATATCTTTTGTAATGAATGCTACCTAATGAGTTACATTTCATTTTTCATTTTAAATACATGCCGTGTTAAATTCTGTGCAGTTTTAATGGATTCAGCTCCATTCAAATTCATGAAATTGCATTGCTTTGCATCTCCAAAGAATTTGGCCTTTACTTGAGAATATCTACGTACAGGATCAAGAATGCACAATGCACATAGGGTCTAATTCTTTCCTCAGATACAGTATATTGAACTCAATGAAGTTGTGCACATGTAGTGTTATAAGAGCAGAATTAGATGCTACAGTTTTCACTGAAAGACTGCTTTCATTCAGAGCGAGAGTGGTTTCTCCCTCATTGCTGGAACAGGACTTACTGAAAGGCCAAAGAACAGCATCTCTTTAAATTTTGCAAAAGCATTTTTTCAAATACTTTGGAGCAAGGTTATGAGTTAATTGTCATTGTGTAAAATTTTAATAATTTATTGATACAAATAATTCTTCTGGTATTATGTTGGACTTCAGTTTACTAAATAAACAGAACATGCCACAGATTTTTTTCCTACGACACATCCATTATCCTTATATAGGGTCATGCCCTCCCATAAGATCCACAACATGGTTGTGAGAAAAATAATAGATAAGTCAATTTGATGGTTTATACAAAATGTATTCTTTTTCCAGAAATGCCGACAAAAGAATTCTACAGTGTACATATATGTGCGTTGATCCAAATAAAGAGTGATAGACCTCTGTTATTACTTCTCTGTTCCAGTAAGACTTTTCTTTGTCAAGTTAGAATAGTTCTTGCAGAAAATATTCAACTTCTAGGTGGATTCTGCTGCTCAGCAGTCTCTGCAGCTGTGTGAACTAGACTGTTTTAGGAGTCATATACCTAGGCGCCCATCTTTCAGAAAGAAATAATTATGCTCCACAGGCTGTAATGGTTTCTAGTTTATCTTTTAGATGCCATTCAAGGTGCTCATTGTTCAACCTATAACTCTCTCAGTATTTTGGGTTTTGGTATCCAAAGACTTGGTGTTTGTGCCTGAAAGCTTGCAAAGAACAATTTTCCCAACTATTTCATTAGTCTAATAAAAAATACCACATTTACTGAAAGAACCTCATCTGCCTATATCTTTAGAACACCCAGCTACAACCAATACCTCCGAAACACGGTAGCATAACACTAGTGCATCTTGCTCAGTATATGAAACCAGGTGTAAGCAGAACATTAACCATACTTGTCAGGGCAAGAGCTGTGAAGATGAAAAAGCTAGACCTTGGATATGTTTTGTGGAAAGAGTACTAGAGAGAATACTGAACTGAAAAAAAGGCTCAGCGGGTGTGCATGAGTAACAGGTAAAATGGTTGATATTGTCTACAGCAGTTGAGAAAGAATATAGGTGCCTGGAGGGAGAGTTTTGTTTTAGATATGCTGAATTTAAGCTAAAGACAGTAAGAGCTTTGTTATCCAGCATGAGTGGGGTAAGGGAGGTGCTGGTTATATAAAAGTTTTGGTTACCTGAGGGCAGGTGGTTTTTGGCTGGATGTGGGAGGGTGGCGGGGGTCATGTGGAATGGCAGTAGCATAGGGTGGTGGGTAGTGGCAGCGATGACAAACTTTCCCTGCTGCGTGCGAGCTTCCCTCCATGTTGCAGCCAGCTGGCTGGCCAGAAATTCCAGTTAATAGAGTGTTCCAGTTACTTAAATGCCGGTTTACACAGCTTTTACTCTACCTATGAAATATCAGAGAGCAAGGTCAGAATTTTGGTTTGGAAGGTGGAGCACATATCTGGAATAAAGAGATGGATCTGTGACTCAACCGTAATGAGGTTGGCTGTTGACCGGTTCTTTTTGTCAGGAAATTGCATAACCTACAACATTCAAACAGGCCATTTTAGATAAAAAGGGTGTGTCTAAATAAGTGCTGTAGGATTGGACCCATAGACACAAATCCTGCAATAGGGCTGTTTCAGGACACTTGTACATGTGGGGGAACCCATTTATTTGTGAGAGGTATGAATAAGTGTATAGGTCTACCCATGCTAATCAAATTACAGGTTTGGACCCTTAGTAGAAGCATTTATTTAATATTAAATCTAAATACTTGATCAGGAATTTATTGTTGTCCATGTGTAACACACTGGTGGTTAAAAAATCAATATGCATAAATGAATGATGGATTTAAAATTAATCTTGGTTTTGGAGGTGTAAAGAAAACTTTGCGTGATAAACTGCATGGAATTCATTTTACTGAATGCAATAGTTTGGTTAAATATTTCATATGAAGAAGGATTCCTTGACAAGTGCCATTAAGATTTTTAGTAGTTGAGCAAATAATTAATATTGCTGGATGATTTTTTTTTTCAAATTATAGGTATTAGTGTAACAACATTGTTTTACTATCTAGCAGTTTAAGGGATTCCCTCCCCTAGATTTGGTATTAATAGTTACCATGGTCAAACTATGGCTATGGAAACATTCATGAAAAACATTGATATCTAAATGCTTATTAGAGGTTTAATCCAAATTGTGCGACAAATCTTGTTTCTGCAATGCATTTGTTGAAGTCAGTTTTCATATTAGCAGAATACAATGAGCACTCAAGAAAAGGTATTATATCATGAAGTTTATTTCTTTATAATTAAATACAATTACATTAAACGTACTGCATAGAAAAGCACCTTTTTAATCCACTGGACCTGGCAGAACACATTTTCTTTGTGCCAAAATATAGTAAGCGCAACTTTATGTTGATTAGAAAATGTATCTTCTGTAAACGCAAGATATGTAGTTCCACTGCGGTGTTTTCTGAGTAAATAAACAACTACAAAGTGTTGAGAGTATTACTTTACAATATTCATCAAAATAATGTTTTCTTTTAAAGTGGAACATTATGGTAGAGGGTGGTACAGTGCATTTATTTCAGTGAGTTAAGGAAGTCATAACTTATGGAGGAGCCAAATCATAATAGTGTAGGAGCCAAGAACCAATTATCAGCTAAGCCTGCATAGATATTCAGATCCTCGCAAATCCTAAGTGGTATTTTAATGTTCATTAAAGGTATGAATTTTTAACCTGCTTGCAATAATTACTTAAACAATAACTAATAAAAAGAATTCCAAAGTCTCCTATGTTTTTAATTCACAATGTAATAATTTGGGGAGGCCATGCTCATTAATCATAAGCACATAATATCAAGGAGCCAAAAACAAAACATGATTTTTTTAAAACTATGGACGGTTGATAATGTACAAAACACTCAATAGGATCCCAGTGACTATTTATTTGTGCAAGGGGGTGGCAGACGTATATTACGTTGTTGTTTCTGAACCACTTAAATAATTTATTATTTAGCTATTTAAAGATGTTTTAAAGTATATTGTAATCCTCTTTTGAAAGGTTATCTACTGTATTAGTACAAAGCAGTAGTATTTTATGTGTTTATAGTTTTGTACAGTAGCAAATTATATATATCTACCAGTAGTTTGGTATGTCCTCTGCCTGGGGTAATTTTTGATTTAGGACAGACACACACATACATGTCTGTAAGTGAAAATGAGAGCAAGTCCTGCGTTGATGATGACTCATATACAGTTGAGTTCAACCTCTGTATGGTTAGGAAAGTCACTAATAGTTATGGAAGGGGAAGAGATCTCAGAACATGTGAGCAGAAAATATTATATATATATATATCATGTATTGTCTCAAAGATGCAAGACTATTGAAACTTGGATGGTAGAAAACACTGGTGATATGATTTCCTTAGTTAAAGAGAGGAAGAAATTCTTTCCTACCCAGATAGGACAGCAGGTTGCTGATTTGTGCCATACAATTTTAAATTTTGGCTCAGGCAAGTCTGAAGTTTTCATGAAAACTTTTGCCTTTTGTGGGTTAAATCTAGTGCTTAATGATATTTAAACAAGTGTTACAAAGAATAATAATAATAATTCCATTGCCAAATTCTCTCTCCCAGTATAAAATAATTTGGCTGGATGCAGAAGACGAATACATATTCCTGCCTCCAATTTTACAACTGTTTATACTGTAGGAGTAAAGTGAAGAGGTTTTTTGATACTAGTCTATCTTACGTACATGTTTACACAAGGTGGAAGTGTCAAAAATTGCAGCCTTATGACCAGTTGAGAATCCATCACACCATTAAAATTGTCATCCAAAATAACAATGGGAGTCTCCCACATTAATTACTGCAGCTGTCAACTAATTTATAAAATTGTTCCCTCTTGCATGTTAATTAAAGTAATCAGTTGATAATAAAGAGAACCACTCATGAGCAAATAGCCAGTGTTTAGCAATATTATCAGTATTCAATAAAGTATTATTTTATCCTTTTATATAAGTGAATACAGTGTAACAGAAGCCTGATTCTATAATTTGGTTTCTGTTTTAGGAATCTGATAAGTTTTAAGAAGGACTTTTATAGAAAAAAACATGCAGTTTTTGCATGTAAAAGTCACTGAGGATGTCATCTAAAATTCACTGAAATCACTATAAATATTCCTTTTGGCTTCATAGATCTGGACCAAAGCCAAAGTAACTGTGGCTTGACTAAAGTTCCTATTGCTTTAGAAAGCACATTTTTATATAGAACGTGTTCCTTTCTGAACTATTTTATCATATACTTCTGTTTTCTCTTCAAATTTTTCTTCTAGAATTGAGACTTTAAACCACACATGGATTTTTTTTGGAAAATGGGTCAACATAATTGGAGAACTTTGTACACACTTTTCCCAGATTATTGAACTGATCTGGTTCAATGTTGCTATCCTAAAGATTAATCTGTAAAAAGGTATGTTGTACCCATCAGTATTCATCTGTCTTTAATGAAAGGTTGATGTTTTGTAGCCACTGCTGGAACCATTTTCATTTGTCAAGGAGTTCTTTATGTAGTATACAGTTATTAAAGCCACTAATTTGTATGACAGCTCAATTAAATGTAACCCAGTTTCTTAAATAACTTACTTATAATCTATCCAGCAGTAGCATTTATTGTAAAGGGAGACGGGAATTTTTTTGTGGTGATATCTTTTATTTCGTCAACATGGCTGGAATAAAGTTTGACAAGCTTTGGAATGCAAGACATTCTTCATCAGGTCTGATGCGGGAAGCAAGCACAGTGAAAGTAAAGAGCCAAGAGTTAGTAGGCAGCCTCTGGATCAAAGCTGCTTCATGCTGAGCTTCACTCAGTTCCAGATGTTCCCTCCAGATTGAATGGGATTCTGCATGCTCCTTCCAGCTTTCTGTGTTGATACTAAATTACTTCATATAACTTTTGCATGCCTCATGGTACCTCCATAGAGGGTGACCCGGCATTCCAGAGCTGTCTTTAATCTTTTATACAAAATAGTCTTGAAGATACGGTCTCCTCCCATTCTTGTGATGTGGCTGATCTATTGCAGTCTCCCCTGCTTTTTAGTGTTTTTGAAGTGTGTCAGTCCTTCACACTCCTGTACCTGTGTGTTTGGTATTGTGCCTTCCCATTTTATTTTCAGGGTCTTGAGCAGAAATTTCATGTGGAAGCTGTTCAGTCTCTTGATGTGCCTAGCGTATGTAGTCCACATTTCTGAACCATAAAGCAGGAATGACAGCACAGAAGTCTCGTAGATTCACATCTTCACTTTAGCTGATGGTTTACTGTTATCCTGTGCATGTTTCTATAATAGCCCAAGATTCTTAGCTGCAGTTCTGTTAGGTCAGTCTGAAGATCAAGGTTCCTGCTGAACCCAAGTAGCAAAAACTGTCAACAACACCAAGATATTTATTCTCCAGAATCATGTCAGGTATTGGTTCTTTCACCCCTTGGTAAAAAACCAAGCTATGCTCTTGATAAAGAGTTTACCTGTGAAATCAGAGGAGGGAGGGAGGGAGATTTTCAGAGTAGCAGACAAACAGAACAGCCATCTGATTACTGGGAAACCAAGACCCATCAAAAAAGGAGGGGGGTCATTAATACCTGTTGTGTGTAGGAAGAAATTCAAGAATCAAGTATTGGTAGTGTAATGAAAAAATAATATCCATGTTCAATGTTAAATAAGTTATTTTAAATTAATATATGGGATCAGTTGACTAAGAAATACAGGTAATGCTATTTATTTGTTCTGTATGAATACTAATTTGTAATCTAAAATAGTCTGAAAGTAGGTGTAAATGACCAATTTATACTAAAAGCTAGACCCTTTTAAGACCCAACATTATTGTTGCCCTGCTGGTATAGTCAAGTCTAAAAGTAACAGAATCAGGCCCATTAATAATCCCACTAACTGAGTATAGGCTGCAAGTTTCATCTATGTTTCTTTTCATATTTATGATATATATGCAGGTTTTAGGAGAATTGACCATATACATTTTAACAGCTGAATTTACAGATGTTTAACAAGATTCAAGTTTAAAAATAATTCTCGGATTCAACAAAAACTGTGAATTTCAACACATTGGGCTAATTTCTAACTGGAGACCTGAATGAAAGGAAGAATTCTTTTTAATAAGTGTTGATGCTTACAACTTATCTCTGATTTTTATTTTCTAGCCCACTGCTAGTTAAAATTAAAGTTGCAGTATATCTGGGTTTTTTTAATTCATAAAACTTCAGAGTGACTGTGCTCAAATTATGTCAGTCTGTTTGTTGTGTTTAGCAATACAGGAAAAGACAAAAATGTTGATATATGCATGTGTATTTCAGGTAGATGCCACTTTAACAAGCATTTCGCAACAGTGGCTGAAAAGAAAACATCTTCTTTAGAAATCTATTGAATACTTAAGGGATGCACGAGAAATGAATCATATAAGACAGGCTGTTAAAAAAATTAATACTGAATTAACCCATCATAAATAACTGTTAAATCTACCAGGGATTTAAAGAGAAGAAGACGGAGGGAGCTATAACCTGCCTAAAGTAAATCACTGACTGAAGACACCAGACAAACAAATCTTAGCATCTTCACATAATTCAAACATTTGAAATATGAATTAAACCCATTATTAATTATTTTCACTATTCAAACTTTATTCTGATAAGGTTTTTGGAATGTACCAAGAAATGTTGTAGCTCTCCAAGACACCTATGTATCAATGCATATTAAATCGTTTTTATTTCAATTATTCATGTCACTGCTCAAAATACACATGCCTTATCAGCTTCCTTTGGAAATTACTTTAAAATATCATGTGTATTTACTGTGTGGGCCAAATTATCCTCTTTAACTTATAACCATCAGTTCAAATAACATTGTTAACTTTTCCCCAGCACGTGCAGCTCGTGAACTCAAACCACTGGGGCAGTGGAGCATCCCACAGGAGTGGGGGGAGGGCAGGGTTTGCAGCTGGCCAGGAGTGGAGTAGGGTTTGCAGCTTGCCGGGAACTGTGGCCAGTAACGTGGAGGCTGCAAACTCTCCAGCTCCCAGCCAGCTGCAACCTCCCCTCCCTTTCTCTGCCCTCCCCTCCTCTCCCCATCACTGCCAGCCAGCTGCAAACCACTCCCCCCTTCCACCACTGATGCTCCACCACCCCACCAGTCTGAGTTAACCAGCCACACCTGTTCCCTAGTATGCTTAATGGAATTAATAGTGCACAGGCATGCTGTCTTTAAGAATGAAGAGAGCATATCCCTGATATAGCATAAGATAGGATAGGATAGGATTACATGTAAAAGGTACACTGAAAGAACGTCAAAGTTGCAAGGTCAAATACTCAGAAGTTGAAAATGTTAGAATTAAGGGGGCTATGTATTCTTAATTTAGCCCCCTTGGGAGTAAGCATTAAAATAAATCATATTTTCTTATATACATACTACACAGATCTTTTTCTCCCAAATCAGCCCTCCAAAATTGAGGTGCATGTATTAAGCAGGAAAGCAATTTTCTGACCAGGAAAGAAGCACCCTACTTTGATTCCTGCTCCACAGTACAGCAACTGTTGCATTCCTATTCAGGTAACCAAGAAGTTAAGTTGACTTAAAGGCTTGTTGGTCTTTCCTCCACAGGTGTTAATGGTCACCTCTTCTTTAATGGTTTCGATGTTACACTAATCATGGTAAATTTTCTCACGGCAATCTTGCTAGCTGCTCCTGGTCTCTCACCTCCCATTTCACAGTCTTAGGAGCTCTTCAACACTTTTTAAAAATATAGCTCCACCCACGGAGACCACTCTTGAGCACTAGCTAGTGTAATTAAGCAGGAAATGGTGGGTATTAGCTGAAGATTTGGCTCTGTCCCTGGTCTATTCAGTCTTACTCTGGAAAAATCTTTTTCTTCATTCTGCCTTTCATAACCATTTGTGTATTATATTGTGAGGTGTGTTCTATGTAAAAATATATGGTAGCCCTTAATACTTTCCCATGATTATTTAATGAGTATCTGTTGGAGTATTATTAATTCTTCTAATTCAGTTTGTGTTTCCAGACATTTTATTGCACATCATCTACTACACACAATTCTTAATTTCATAATCTTTTCTTTTTGGAGACTGAGACACTGAGACATTAAGACCATAGCTGTGAATCTTTCCTAAAATTTGGGTGCCCAGCTTGAGATACCTAGGACCTGGCTATTCAGACTATTTATCGACCTTCTAGCAATAAATTGAAATTACAACTCCAGTATTTGTAGTTGCTCAACGCAGTCTGGAAACCCAGTTCCAAAATATACCAAGTTGGGCACCCGAATACAAGGAACAAACAATTAGTAGTCAGCCATGAACATTTTAGTTTAATAAAGTTAGTTCTCTGAAAGCATTATATCAGTGTTCAGCAGCAGTTAAAATGACAAATAGAACATTAGGAATTATTTAAAAGGGAACTGGAAACAGAACAGGAAACAATGTTATGCTACTGTAGAAATCCATGGTAGCCCATACCTTGAATACTGTATTCTGTTCTGATACCCCATCTAAATCCAGTATCTAAATTTATATTCAAGAAATTATAGTAGACTTACAAAACATATGGAGAATGGCCGCAAGGTGGGGTTGCACATGAGGAGGGACTAATCGGGCTTGAATTTTCCAGTTTAGAAAAAAAAAGATGATTGTGGGGTAGATATGGTAGAGATCTGCAAAAATATGAATGGCTTGGAGAAAGTAAATAAGGATTTACTATTTACTGTCATGATGCTAGAAATTGGGAGACATAAAATGAGATTATTAGGAAGCAGGTGTAAGTAAAAAAAAAGTTGTTTTTCATTCAGCATTTCTAGTTCTAATTCTAGAGGTCTAGAGTATCTCATCTATTCTTTAGAAACTTTATGAAATCTTAAAAGAACATAGGTTGTCTCAGTTTCTGAAATCTTCAACACAGGCTTGTTGACCAGCATTTATAGTTATATACTTTCATACCAGTTTATAAAGGCACTCTAAGCATTGTTTTATTTAAAATTTTACTGTGGTACAGATACATTTTATTTGCTTCAAAATGTTGTAATGTAACGTAATGCTGTCTGATGTCTTTAGGATTGTTGGTTGTAGCTGTGTTGGTCTAAGGTTCTTTGGGTAAATCTTTTATTAGACCAACTAAATAGTTTGTAAATTTGTTCTGTGCAAGCTTTTGGGCACAAACACCCTTCTTTAGGCACAGGGAGAGTTTGTTCTTTCTTTATGTGGTCACCTGGGCGGATATCTTACTGGATATCTTATCCTGGGTTACCAATTGCATTGTGTAGTGTGTGAGGGTCTGCTAATGCACTTGTGTTTAGACCCACTGTAGTCAGTGGAGTTCAACATGGACAAAGCAATCAATCTAAACACTAAACACTGTAGGATCAGGACCTTAGCCAGAAACTTTAATTTCCCAGTAAGAACAAGACATCAGTTATGTTGCTGTCTTGAAGTCTGGTCAATCACTTCACCTTGTTGAAGCAGTTAGGTGTGACAGCTGTCTTTAGTACTGAACAAAGAACAATTGAATGCCCCTCTGTGAAGTGATAGCTGAAACAAAGGAAAACTCTCTGCAGTAGTTAAGTTCAAGGATGTTTTTAGGGATCTCCGAACATAGGCAGGAGTAAGGGATTGACTTGTTTGTAGTTGCGGGGGGCATACAAAATCCAGAGGAACATGCAGAGAAGAAGGCAGGAAGGAGGTCAAAGTAGCTAGAGAAACACCAGTGTAACCCTCAGAGAGAGCAGTTTGGGAGGAAAGTACTGGCTAGAAGGAGGCTTGAAATAGCAAATAAACTCTCTCCTGCTGTTTGATTCTTTCTTTGTTTATGGAAACAGGACATTGTATCCATTGTTTCTAAGTAGACAGCACTGTATCAAGGACATACCTATGGCATCATCAGTTCCTTCTACTTTAAATAATCCATAACATTTAGTTTAAATAATCCATTACAGTCCCCACTCTGGCTAATTGCTCAGGTAAAAAGTGGCAACAATATTTAGAACAATGGAAAAAGAATTATCAGCCATTGTAAAGGAGGGACCTTCCAGCATTCCATTTGCAACAAAATCAAAATATTTATACATATAACAGATAACTATTGTTCAGTGTATTTACTGTGACATTATTAATATTTAATAAAGAGAACACAATATCAATGCATCCAAAATAGTCCCTTCTACTTTTGGGGGAAGAACAAAGCTCTCCATTTCATCTCTACTTCTTTCCCAATGTTTTATTTTAAAACCTGTTCCCTTTTCCTCTCCACCCCTGACCTACCAGATCTGAATTTTCTTAATGGGTAGAGACTACAAGAGTTAGAGTAGAAAAACAAATAGAAATGACTTTTGAGAGTTATCATGTTTTCTCTTTGTTGTGATTTCTGCCCCCATAGGTTTTGATATGGTGATCACCACTGAAGAATCTAGGACAAGACACATTATTAAAGTTTTTCAGATATGTTATGGTGAAATGCATCATATTAATCCTAAAATCTGTAAGAAATGTTCCTGTAGAACCAATGCCTTCTTCTTTTCATCTCTTTTGGATTTGTCAAATACAGTTTAGTTCCTGGGGTGAGATTTGTGCAGAAATGAAAGTCATATTTCACATTCAGCATGAAAATTGAAATAGGATTTCAACTTATACTACCTATCCCAAAAGTCTGCCTATATGGTAGAAGCTGAATTTTCATACAAAATATCAATGGGAACTATTTAAAATGCATTCACTGGACCACCAATCAAACTCATATTATTGATCAATATTATCAGCATTTTCTTACCACTAAGGATATATAATTTACAGTGACCTGGAGAAATAAAATGGGTATTAGCCCCTTACATTACTGTTGTTCTTTTAAACCTGTGTCACAGCCAAAGTGAGAGCATAACACTTGCCACTAGCTCTTAAATGCTCTTCCTTCCTCCTGCATCTATCACAAAGCACAATGGCTTTTAATAACACAAGAGACAGCATATTTAGATGTGCTTCGAGACCTCTTGCTATTCTTTGTATATCTCCTTGAGATTAAATCGTGGCATTACTAATGTCAGTGAGAATCTTACTCTTGACTCAAATGGGGCCAAGATTTCACTGCTTGTATCCAAGTAATGAGGTTTCTAATTTAGCTTTTCCTTTTATGAGTAACCAACATGTCATTTTCTATAGGATGTCTTGTATTGGAATTTTCAGCTTCTCTTCCTTGGTTTCCTTCATATAACCCGCACCGTTTCCCCGAAAACACAGCTGGTGAAAAGGGGAATTTGAATGATACATGAGAAAAATTAATGCTGTCATCACACCCCTGCTGCTAAATTTGCAGACCCTCACAACTGGATTACATGGCTCCACACATTAGATCAGCCAGGTATGTGTAGTAGATCCAGAGCCCTACCCAGTGCGTGGTCCCAGGCCCAGCACATGGGGTCTAGACATGGTACACAGGGTTGGACCCAGTGCAGGGTTGGATGTGGCATGCCAGGTTTGACCTGGCACCTGGCCCCAGATCCAGCATTCCTGGTCAGGCCCTAGACCAAACATTGCAGGCTCCATCTGGCACATGGTGCTGGCAGCAGGCCTGGGAGAAAGTTCAGCTCCCTAACTGCTGTTACTCATTTGCCACTCAGAATTTTTTCTTCCAGCTTGTGTGTATTATGTATGGGGCATACTGTATACAAGAAGATATGGTACGAGTAAATTCACAGCCTTGCCTTATTCACTTCTTGCTTAGCTCATGCTCATAAATGCAATAGGTTTGTTTTCTAAATTGCATTCTATAATTCTTGAAAATAATGCAGGGAGTGTCTGCATATTCATATGGAAGTTTTTTTTTAAATTGTTCCTAGAGATTTTTAGTAATATAAAGAGCAGCAAGGCTTTTGCAGTTGTCCAAAGCAGCAAGGATTTTTGTTGAATATTTAAAGAAAACTGACACATCAAAGTACTGTTAAAATTCTGTTCAATCCAAAAAGCATATCTGTAAACAGCTTAATCTGAGAATCTGGGTTTAAGTATGTTTTACATAGCACCCAGCAAAGTTAAGCTCATGATTTTGGAGAATACTACTAGTGGAAATTTTGGAGAAGAATCCCACTGTTACAAAGAAAGAAAAGAGAGAATTTGAGAAGACTAGAGAGACCTCGGTTAAAAAAAAAGGGTGTTTGTGCAAGCAGAAATAGGTATATGTGCATAAATGCACATACCTACCCTTTTTCAGAATTGTCTGGAAAAGCAATGACTGGCTTTCTAAAGTAATAGCTTGTGCTCTGGAATACTTGTTTCTAAGTATAATAGATTTGCGGACATGAAACCTTACTGGGTTTGCTTTTGTTCCTGCCCAGTGAATCCAGTCCTAAGTTATTGATAAGTGAACAAAATTCCTAAGTGGCTGAGAATTGCACCCAAATAAGGCTAGTCAGTTCCTGTGACTTCAGTTGTGTTTTTGTCACAACCAGTGTGTTGGCATGCTGCTACACCTTTTTAACAATGTATCAAGAAGCACTGGTCACTGATCTCCTCCAAATACTTCTGCCATATGGTATAATAAATATAATGGCTGCGTCCTGATGAACATGGCCGTGCGTCTGCAGCACCACATACCACAGGTTCAGTTGTTCTCTGTGCTGCCAGGGAGCGGGGGTGGGGTTTGAATCCTGGATATCCAGGGGTCTGTGGGAAAAAAATGGAGCAGTGCGCATGGGGGGCAGCATGTGCTGCTCAAAACTGGAGCCTGACCATCCAGAGCCATGCTCCGACTCCTGGCTAGGCTCTGCACAGCAGGATTGCCATTGCTGGAGCCCCAGGAGGCCCCCAGGTGAAGCTGCTAGGGCCAGCCCGCTGCTGGGACCAGACAGATGGTATGTGGCACAGACGTTCCCCAGGGACAACAAGCGGTGGCACATAGCGCGCCACTGTTAATTGTCCCTGGGGAGTCAAATGTCCATGTACGTGCAGATGCGACCAATGATTCCTGCTATATATAATCCAATCATGTAAGCACTGGATGGGCTCACGGAGCTCTAAAAAAAAAATCAGTGCAAAACAAAAAAGAACAAACAACAAGAAAAAGATTCTGCTAATGAATGTTCTTTATACGCTTCAGGCTTTAATAAAGGAATTTAGTTGTCTTCCCTTGCAATATGTATTATAGATGGAGGACTGTGGTCAAATTCTGCTCTTGATTTTACTTATGTTACACAGGTGTGGTTCAATGAGTTGTCTGGCATAACTGAACGAAATATTTGGCTTGTAAGTAAACTTCCGGTAGGTTCACAGAATGCTTTTGAAAAATATCTTTTATATTAATGTGTTATTTGCTTTCATAGGCCCAGAAATGGACTATTAGATTGGGTTCTAAGGAGCATCAAGTCAGAACCCACAAACGTGTTAGGAAAGAACATGAGTTCTACATGAGCAGCGTATCGTAAACACGAAGAACTCCCTGCTACTCCAGACCAACAAGGCACATTTCTCAAGTAAATTTCAGAAAGGGATGAGACATGGAGATGAGTAGTAGTTGAGGGCAGTATTGGAACTTGCCAAAATCTGAATTTAAATTGAAACGGTCTCTTTCTAGCCGAAGAACAGACCCACTATGTCACTGTAATCTTCCTCAACCTGCCAAGCCAACTTCAGCACCATGGGCCATACTTATTCTTCAGATCTTTTCTGCTCTTGGTTTCAGCAGCTGTCTTCTCGTGGTTCTCCTCCTACTTTTTTAACAACTCTTTAAGCATGTCGGGGGCTGGACTTGATCTTCCAAGGTCCCTTCCAGCCCTAATGTCTATGAAATCTATGAAATACCCTTTCAAGGATCCTCCTCCTCCCCATTCAAGCTTCTTCAGGTGTTGGGCAGGACTCTGCCCTTGGCTCCCTCCTAGACTCTCTCTACACCCTATCTGAAGGCAATTTTATCCATAGTAACAATTTCACTTAGCATCTCTATGCTGATCAGACACAGTTCTGCCTCTCTCTTCTGTTATTCATTAGATGTCTAATCATGAGCTCAAGCTCATCATGACTAAAACAAAGACTGCAGCCTCTTCTCTACTATGCTGTGTCTCACTGTCTTTTCCTGTAGGCATAAATAATGTCACCCTTGTGGTTCTCAACCCAAATAATAAACACTAAGTAATTCTTTTGACTTGGACCTCTTTCTTGGTCTTCAGGTCTGTGGTAGGTAGGTCTAAATGTATGTGTTTATTTATTTTTTGCTTAAAGATAGAGCTTTTTCTACCCAGCCACAGGGAGGATGAAATGCTTGTTGCAGAACTTGACATCTCATGCCTGGATTCCTGTAATGAGGCCTGGACCTGAGCCCTAGGCCTGGACAGTCCCAATCAGAGAATCAGGGCAGCTCATTCCCTGAGGCTGGAAGACAGGCACAACTGACAGCAAACCTAAATCAGTGCTCAGCTGATCTTCATGAGGCAATCAGGGCAGCTAGTCCCCTGAGGCTGCAGGCAACAGGCTTCACCTGTTCCAACCTTTAAAAGCTGGATCCAGCCTGCAGAACTCTGCCTGGGCAAAGATTAAGGTACTTGCCCTGACCCTGTGTGCTCCCTTGCTTATAGGCTCTCTGGTTTTAACTCTTGGCTCATGATTCCACTCCTGACTTCCAGCACATCCTGACTTGGGCTTGATTCCTGATTCTGGCTTTGGCTCTGGTTTCCATCTCTGATCCTAACTCCTGGTTCCCTGAGAACCCAGCTCCTGGACTTTGCTTGCCTGTCTTTGATTGTTCCTGATTGACCATGTCCTGGTCCCTAACAGTAGATTTTGTTCTGATTGAACCAAAAGCGATCTTGATGCGCTTGTATCCATCTTAATGCTACTGCCAAGATGAATTTTCTTCAGCCTGTCACTTTAAACATTACACTTCCCTTGTATCCTTTTACTTGCTGCCCTTTGTAACACATGAAACATGCCTTTATCTTCAATGTCCTTCATAACCTATCACACCCCTCACTATTAGCCCTCATTTGCCATAAAAAGGTTTACTCCTACTTCCTGTTGATCATGATGTACGAACAAGTGTCTTTGTGCTTCCTTTTGTGCTGCTGCTCCTGCTTGGAAGTACTTCCCAGAAACATCTGCAAAGCTATTACATAATTTGTCTTCAAAAACATCCTTAAAACTTTTTCTGATGCCTACAAAACACTCAGCAGTGATTGGGCTGCTGGTACTATGGAGATCACTACTTCTCACGATGATCAATATCTTACAGTTTCTTCATACTCCAAACTCTGTATGTCTGTCTGTCCATCTGTTGTCTCTTGTTTTTATGTTTAAGAGTAATCACTTTTGAACATATTGTTTGTTCTGTGCTTGTATAGTGCCAAGCATGATAGGGCCCTGATCAATGAGTGAACACCCCGAGTGCTATACTGACGCCACTAATAATTTATGCACACAAGCTTTCTATCTTCATGCTAGAGGACAAAAATAAATCAGTAGCTGGTAGCCCACATAAACTTTCCTGAATATAAAACATTGCCTATTACAGTATTATTTTAATATTTTTTTCTGAATCTTGTAGCTTTGGCTTTGTGATGAGTTGTCATGGTAAAGTATCTAGTCCAGTGGCCTGTTTTAGAATGTATGGCAGTTCTTAGTTCCTGATTTAATGAATTTATATAGCATAATCCACAATTACAGAATGGAAAATGATGATGAATGGAAAGGAGTGCATTTTACCATTTGAATTGAATGGGTTGAGATATGTGACACTAAATATATTTCAAAAAGACCATTTACTTTCTAAATCATTTTTGCTTCTGAATTTCAATAGTAGTTATAGATGAAAAACACCTAATATTTCATCAAGAAGTGAATAACTATTAAAGAAAATACTGTGGGTGTGCTAGTAAATATTTACTTATGATGGATGGCATAAGTGAGGGAGAGAGAGTTCAGCATTCACAAAAGCCAAATCAATCTTATGTGAATTATGAAATCTGAATATATGTATGAATTGTGAATATATATGAAATACACATATACACATATGAATGGCTTAATACTAGGAGTTGAAGGTCATGCCATTTGTCATGAGAGAGGTGGTCTTTGCGACATATTCAGCAAGGCTTCACATTTGACCTTAATGCCAGGATTGCTTCAACATTCTTCTATTAATGTGTACTTATGAAGAAATGTTTATTTTTTCTCATATTTGAGGAACCATATAATTTACTGTATCTAGTGGAATGAAGAGAATTTAGCTAATTCCTGTTTCCATTTCTTTGAAATCTTTGCAACTTTATAGGCGTATTACCAGACAGATGCAAAGAAAAATCTTAATAATGATATAGAAAGGCCAGAATGTTCAATGAATTTTATCATAGTGTATTTGGGAAGAAGCAGGATAATGCACTTAATGCATAGGATCATGACATATCTTGGATTATATTAATTAAGAAGGAAGTTAAACAGCATCTACTAGGGATGAATGTAGTTATATCAGAATCCTAAAATAATTCTAAAAGAGATGGAATCTCTGGCCCACTGATTTTTATCTTCAATATATCTTTAAACATCAGGGTAATTCTAGAAGACTGGAATAGTTCTAGTATTGTATTGTAGAGTGCCAATATTAAAAAAAGGCAAGCAAGATCACCCAGGTTAACTATAGTCTGACAAAATAATGGAAAAACTGATATGAGATTCAGTTTTAGAATAGGGGTATAATTAATGCCCATCAATATTAGTTTGTGGAAAAAAAGTTCTTGTCAAAGCTGATTCTTTGATTGGATTATGAATTGGGTTTATAATAGTAGATGCAATAATTTTTTACTTGGCTTAGGTAAGTATACTGCTGTATTCTGATTAAAGAAATTTCATTAATAATATGAATAAAAATATACATTGGTTTTGTATAAAAATATGCAAGACCAAATCAACTAGATCTTACTTCACATTTCAAAACTAATTGTTGATTGGGAATTGTTACTAAATGGGGCTATTTCAGTGAGATTCAAAAGTATTGGCATTAATCTGATGCTTTTCAACATTTTCATTGGAGATTTGGAAACAAATATAACAACACTGACTATATTTGTAATGCAGACATCAATAAGAGAAATAAGGATGAATTCAAGACTGTTGTACAGAGCAACTTGAAAGACTTGGTAAAAAAACAAAAGAATTATATTTATGGAAATATGGATTGCAGGTCCTAGCTATAAAATGGGGGGTTGTGTACGGGGAGATGGTCATTCTGAGTAGGGTTTAGAGGTTTTGGTGGACAGGGATGACTGGAGTTCTGAATACAATTCTGTGGTGAAAGGAGTTGAAGTGAACCTTGAATGTATAAACAGAATAGTAACACATAGAGCTAGAAATGTGATTTTTACCTCTGTATACATTACCTCTGAGACTACTACAGAGATAACATATGGAACTGTGGTGTCCACATTCTGGAAAGAATATGTATGGAAAATCTGAATGCAGATGATTAATTTAGGGTGTTTTTTTTCATTCATATGTAATTCTAACCTAGAGAAGTTCCATTTTCCTAATGAATATTCCCTAAATGTAAAATTGAGATTGAGAATGTTTGAATGTAGTTTGAAAATAGAAAAAATAACCATGATTTGCTTAAAAGGTACTGGAGTTCTATGATGTGTTGTCATCAGTTATGCCTGTGCTAGCTGGTTGTAAAGTGCTACTATTCTACTTCCTACAAAATAATATGTTACCTTTTTAGGCCCATGGCTGAGTTACTTAGCAGACTATGCATGCTCCTGTGTTTTAAGAAACAAAATAAATATTTTCCATAAATGAACAATTCATTGAAGTTACAGGTCAGCTTTATGTTTATATTCTTGTAGGCCATTTCTGAACCAGCAACATTTTCAGAAGAATCAGTGCCCCTCCCATCTCCTCTCCCCTAGCATCCCTCTGAAAACATTACAGTTTTTGTTGCTGCTTCAATTTGTAAAATTCAGCTAAGGATGTATTTGGCCTAGGGTATGTAAGGATTAGTTTGTGGATTACTTATAGTCTTTCCCAGTCTGCCCATATGCACTTTGAAGTAAGCCAACTGAACAATGCTGTTACAGGTTACTATTTAACCTTTTAAACATTCTTTTCAGGGCTGCTTATTTTAAGTTGTTTTGACTCATGGAAATTTTAGTATTCAAACTGCAAGTATGTGTCTTATATAATGTATATGCTGTATATACTTGAGCAGGAACGGATCCAGAATTTGGTGAATGGACCTGTGGGAGTAGCCACCTGAGCTACAGGGATGGCTGCACCCCTACTCCCAACCTCCTCTTCTCCCCCACCCCCCACCCCTGGCCCACCAGTGCAGACAGATTGCACTGCGGCAGCTTCTGTGGACTTGTTTCAAGTCCCCAAAGCAGGTAAGAATCTCCCCACACCTAAGAGGCATATCCTCTCTCCTCCCCTGCCACCACACCACACCCCTAACTGCTGGTGCTGCTTTTTCTGTTCTTCCATGGGTGGGGAGAGCTTCAAGGTTGCTCCTGTCTACTCCAGTAGGGCTATTCCTGACCATTTCAATAAAGCTGCATGGGGGACTGGGCTCAGTGGCAGCAGTGATGGATGTTGGGGGTTGCCCCCCACTGAGTCCCCAGAAGAAGGCATGAGGAAGGGGAGCCCCCTATTGCCAGTGCCACTGTCACTGTTCCCAGCTAAGGCCAGCCCCCATGCAGCCAAGCTGGAGCAGGCAGGAGCAGCTTTGAAGCTTCCCCTGCCCTAGGGACAGCAAGGAAAGTAGCAGCTGGTAGGCAGGGGAAGGGAATGGAAGGGAAGGGAAGGGGAAGAGACATGCCTTTGAACATGGAGGGGAAGGAGGGGATTCTTTTTCCTGCTTTGGGAATTTAAAAAAGTCCCCAGAGGCTCCCATGACATAGTCCAATCTCAAAGGGACCACTGACCAATCTAAAAGCTGCACCACTGCACCCCATCTGGATCCACCCCTGCAGTTGTATAATCTTTGACCAAAAAGGTTTGTAATTAAATGTAATTGCAGTAAGCCTTGACTTTGTCACTTATCTGCATAATGAATGTAAAAACTGTGGACTACTGTTACGGTTTACTTGAACTGATTAATTGGAGGGACTCCATTGGTAATAATTAGTAAGCAGAAAAAAGAGAAGCAGGGCAAATCAATACTTCAAGAGGTGACTCTTTGTCCTTTGGGAGTCTATACTATAACAGAGCTGTCATGCTGTAAGAAGATTAGAGTATCCCTACTTTGTGTTGGTAATTTATTCATTGGTGGCTTTAACTTACATACCTGCTGTACATAAGTAACTTATACCGGCTGTACATCAAGTATCAAAATGTATTTCATTTAATAAATTGTATTAATGTTTCAAGTCCTAAATTTTGATTGATAATCTCTTAACATGGTTTCAAAATTATATAATTATGCTTTTATAACATTCTCCTGCTGTAAATGTTTAGCAATTATATGCTTCACTTGCTGTTTAGTGTTGTAATTACTATGAAGGTGATTATAAGTCTGCTTTAGTTTTAAGGATAAGCAGTACTATAAAGTGAAGCCAATCTCCTGTTTTACAAACTGGTCTGTGGGAACACAAGTCCTCTGGGCTGTTCAGTGCTAGTAATATGTTGTGATATAGTACACTTGAACAGAACATATCATAGCAGATGAATGCCTCAAGATACCTATACTTACTAATTTTGGACTTGATTCTTCTTCCATTAACCCCAGTGGAAATAGAAGTGGAGCTTTTTGCTCCAAATTGTAAGAGGCTTCTGGGATAGATGCATTTATTGCTTAGGTTTCCTGAGTTCTGTAGCACCTACCCATGGGAACACAGAACACATGCAACTGGGTACTTTTTCCCAACTACCCATGAAAGGAATATGGCTGGGTTCTGTTTTTTTTTTTCATAAAAGGAGATTCAGACTAGTATGCTCAAAGTTTGTTTGTCCTTAATTGAACAGAGATTCAGAGGTCTAACTGAACAGAGAGCAAATAGCAAATTCCATTTTAATGTTCTGGTATGGGATTGATTGTGAGAGTTGCAGGAGACCAGGATTTTAAAAAAGATGGAGCTTGTCTCTTAAAAATTGAGTTTTTTGCTGTCCTGTTTTTGTTCCTATTAAGAATAGTTGTGATATGATGCAGTGCCAGTTTCCCCTGGCTTTCTATAGAATTATCTGAACTGTAGAATTATTGATACTGCCTTACCACAGTCCATCATTACTCTCTCTTGTTCCAGTTGGGCAAGGTATTCAATGTGTAAAATGTATTATTTGCAAAGAAGTTATCACCTTGCAAGCTAAGGACTACATTGCACAAAAAGTGCACTTATATTAAATTTACCATGTTTAAAAACTCCTTCTGTAATGTAAAAAGCCTGTTTTTTGAGACAGGTCTCTGAGGTTTGGGATGTTTAGACAGTTTTATCTGAAGTCTCATTTTCCTCTGTGTTCAAATGTTGGTTAAGCAATAGCTTTCATGGCTGATTTGATGTGGACCAGATTGGCACACAGCCCTGGGTTCCTATATTAGCTGAAGCTTTCCTTGTTTTGTGTTTGTTAAAATTGTAAAGTTCTTTAAAAAAATGATTAGAATACTAAGAAACTGTCGGTATTGGAGAAGAATTGCATTACAGAGTACTGACACGTAACTTTCTGATATTTCAGGGGTGATACAAATTGGGCTGCTTATCTGTGGCTTTATTAAAACCAGGTTTAATAAAGATATCCTAGAATGCTGAGGGTTCTAATTTACTAACTGTCAGTATTAATGCAATCTCTATAGAAGTAAAACTCAGGGTCTGACAGTAACACGGACATAGACAGAATCCATTTCAGGTGAGCATAAAAATCCAGTCTATGATGTACCTGTGACTGTCACAGGTGAAAGTGTTCACTAATTAAGTGGGTATTAGTCATAGACAGGTAGAGAACGCCCTGATTTTCCTAATTTACTTTGAATAATTCATTAGATAACACTTTTCACTCGTGACAGTCACAGGCAAATCCCAGACTGGAGCTGTTGATTAAAGTTGCAAAATGAAGAGGAGCTACTAATGAAATATTAGACAAGTCCTGGAACAATGGAAAGGTAATTTCATATATATATAGTCATATTGTTTGTTGGCTTATAGAAATATAGGGAAACTCTGCAGAATTTGTAGAAATAAATAATTTAGAAATACGAGAGAACATAAAAAAGGATGTAAGATATGAAACAGTTTCCCCAAGGCCAGTATAACTTGTGTAATATTTTAGGTAAGTTTGTTTAAAATACATATTTTTATGGAAGGGTAATAAGCATTTCATATTTGGCTACTGTATGAAAAGAATTAACAAATAATCTGTGTACATTGTATCAGAGAAACATGACCAAGCAAGATATAGCTAAAACATGACACACATCCAACAACTATAGTAGCTGGGTCATTAGATATTAGGGTCGGAAGGGACCTCAGCAGATCATTGAGTCCAACCACCTGCCAGGGGCAGGAAAGAGTGCAGGGGTGAGATGACCCCAGCCAGGTGCTTGTCCAGTCTCCTCTTAAAGACCCCAAGGTAGGAGAGAGTACCACCTCCCTTGAAGCCCATTCCAGATTCTGGCAACCTAACCATCACGATTCTTCCTGCTGTCTAACCTGAATCTGCTCTCTGTTAGTTTGTGGCCATTATTTCTAGTTACTTCAGGGGGTGCCCTGGTAAACAGAGAATCTCCTATCCATTGCTGTCCTCCACCAGTGAATTTGCAGATAGCCACAAGATCACCCCTCAGCCTTCTCCTGTGGAGGCTGAACAGATTCAAGTCCCTCAGCCTCTCCTCATAGGACCTGTAGGCCCATAACCATATGAGTGGCTCTCTTCTGAACCCTCTCAAGGTTATCCACATCCCTCTTGAAGTGTTGTGCCAAGAACTGAGCATAGTACTCCAACTGTGGCCTGACCAATGTCACATAGAGAGGAAGTATCACTTCCCTGGACCTGTTTGTGATGCACCTGCTAATGCATGATAAAGTGTGGTTAGCTTTACTGAACAGTTCATCACATGTCATTACTCATGTTCATCTTGGAGTCAGTTATGACTCTGAGATCCCTTTCTGCTACAGTGGTGCTGAGGGGGTGGTCCCCCAACCTAAAAGTGTGTTGGTGGTTCCTTCTCCCTAGATGCAGCACTTTGCATTTGTCCTTGTTGAATTGCATCCTATTCTGTTTTATCCACTTCCCCAACCTGTCCAGATCTGTCTGGATTCATTCCCTGCCCACTAGTGTATTTACTTTACCCCATAAGTTGGTGTCATCCATGAATTTGGACAAAGTGCTCTTCACATCCTCATCCAAGTTGCTGATGAAGACACTGAACAGCACTGGTCCAAAAATCAAACCTTGGGGACCTCCACTGCCTACATCTTTCCAAGTCAATGCTGACCTGTCCACCACCACTCTCTGGGTGCGTCCCACTAGGCAATTTGCCACCCACCTGAACATGTCATCATCTATATCTCAGCTGCTCAGTTAATTTATGAGACTAGGATGAGATACCATATCGAAAGCTTTCTTAAAATCCAGGTAGATTACATCTACCTCGTCCTCTGTATCTAAGCATTTTTGCCCCGGTCATAAAAAGAAATAAGGTTAGTTAAGCAGGATCTACTTGCTATGGATTCCTGCTATGATAACCATACCTGCTATGGTAACCTTGCCCCTCCTGCTGCTTAGCTGCAGCACAGTATAGGTTCTTCATTTCATAAAGTGCTTTGTGGCTGGGGACAGGTGTTGATAGCCTGGAAGGCCCCTCCCAGTGCTATGTTCTTCTGTCTAGTAAATCTAGCAAATAAAAACTCCTACCTGGAAAGGTCATTTATAATATATATTATAAAGGAAAGGTCATTTAATATATACTATAAATGACCTTTCTAGGTAGGAGTTTTTTATTTGTAGATTTACACACACACACACACACACACACGTCAAATTATAATAATTCGTGAACTTCAGGAATATAAATACATGGAAACATCTTTTATTATAGACCTTACATTTTCCAGGGTTAATCCTGTAATTTTGAAGATCAGAGAATTGAAAACTTAATGTTCTGTTAAAAAAATTTACATGGAATCATATTAGATATGGTTTTTAGGGCCAGTACAGACGTTACGCTTTTACCAGTGTAAGTGTTTGGAAACCATTCTATACGCCCCCACCCTCACCAAAGGGCAAATATGCATTCTGTTTGCTACTGAGCTAAACTATGCTGCTTACAGAAAACCCTATAATTTAGATTGATTCCACCTTGGGGTTTTTTTGAATATCTGTACCTAGCCCAAGTTCAGAAAAATGCAGTGTTTCAATATATGAAAATATCCGTAACATAGAAAAAGATCTGAATGTGGGGAAAGCATGAGTGCTTCATTTTTATGGATAACTTGTTTTATGTAGAACACAGGAGAATTCTTAGAAGGAATCTAGATATGTTGAAATAGTAAGCCTTGGATTTCTAATAGCATTGTTTATCATGTATGGAATTTTCTTATGGCTGTTTGGTGCAGTTAAAGCTGAAGCGTAATGTAAACAAAGGAGCCTAGTCAACATTTTAGTATTCATTTTGAAAGTTCTTTATGCTTGGTAATTAGGACAGAATTTATTCTCATATTGTGAAAATAAAAGCTTATTCTTGGAGATATTGCAAATAAAACTGAGCAAGTACTTGATTTTTTGGTTCAGCTACCAAACCAAAAAATAAATATTCAGTACAATCCAAATTAATTTGTATATTCATATATCTTGCCAAAAAACAAAAAAAAGGGTTTTTTTTTTCATTTTGTGTCAAGTGTTCCGTGAAAAATGCCATGTTTTTTTTAAATTTAAAAGCCAAGGCAATGAAGAACTTGATTCCACAGGGGTGGAAGGCACATACCTCAGTTCTTATGTTACCTCTCCAGGATGAGGTAGTCCTGGGTTCAGTTATTTTCTGTGCCACATGCAGTTTTTGAATTTATAGACTATCCCAGTATGGTGGCTAGAGGACTGTCATGGGAAATCATAGATGATATAGGCTCACATCCCTCAGGTAGAACAGGGAATTGAACCTGAGTCTTCCTAATTTGGAGTGATTGCCCGAACCGCTAAGAGGACCACTACCTTCTCCTCCCGTGGTTTGTTGGAATCTGGTGTGTGAATTGCTGGGTAGGGGGAGTAAGGCAAATTGACTAATACTTTTGAGTCAAGCCTAATTGTGTTTTCAGCAGATTTACTATTTTCCTCCAAAAAAAATCATGAAGCTTAAATAGCAAAGTCAGTTTAGCAAAGCTTTACTTTACATACAAATGTGTGGCAAAGAACATCTCCATAAGCACTATTAGTCATGCTACCTAAGCAGGTATGCTACAACCCCAGATAAACAATTGCTAGTATGCTACTATTCCCCATTCAAAAAATGGGAAATAGTAGCAAATTTTAGTTTGGTCCTAGGAGACTCATTGGCAATATCATTGCTTCCTCATTGATCACCTATATCCCTAACTCCTTTAGGGAGATACTTTAAATGACCACAAATCTTCTGGGTGGCATACAGTGAAATATGCATACTGGTACATTTTGGCCATGTGTTGAAGAAATGAGGGGCATGGATGCACAACACTTTAAAATGGCTTAAATGTTTTTGCACTGCTTTAATGGTGTAGGTGTTTGCATGCACATTAATTACAGCCGCTGTAACACATTCAGCGGCATAATGCACCTTAAGTGATTTAGGGTGCAGCAAATTAAAACTCTGAGGAGAAGGTTATTTTGCTGTACGGAAGTACAGCCACAGAGTGAAGCACAGGGCTCCATGCAGCTCATGGGCTCTACAGGAAGCCCTGAAGGCAGTCTGGCAGCAGGCCGGGAAGGCAGGCTCCACCTAAGAAAAGCGTCAAGCCTGACCTTTATTTTTTTTCCCCCTGGAGCCTGCCTGCCTGCCTGCCTGAGCTGTGCAGAGGCCTGGTGCTTCCCTCCACGGCTGCAGTGCCCCCCAGGGACTGCCCGAGCTGAGTGCCTGTGGGCAGATGCTGCCTGGGGGGGCTGCCACTGCCACAGAAGGAAGCACCAGTCCCCCTTGCAGCACAGGGACTGCTCTGCCTGTTGGCAGCTCACCCTCCCCTCCCTGCCACTGGAGAGGCAGGTAAGTGTGTGCGGGTGTGTGCACGACACAGGGGTTTAAAGAGCCCTAAATTGAAGAGGTGTTTAAAAAAACCCACTGCTTCAATTTAGGGCCCCTGTTTAGTCTACACACGCTCTTTGACAGTAGTCTTCTTTAATTGTGCCCTCATCTACAGAAAAACTGTTTGGGTGTTTTCCTAATGGTCTGATTTGGCCAGACACAGAGTTCCAAATATGTAAGTGATGAAAATATATCAGTATTACATTTTTATTTTTCTAAATAAGAAACTATTTGAAATGTTTAAATCTATCACAAATAATTCCTATAAAATCATAAAAGCCTGTTATTTTGTGAAGCACAGGTAGTCTGCAGATATGACAGTAGAATCTTCAGTGGCTTGTACATACTATAAACACTTAGAAATATAAAAAATGTAAGTAAAGTGAGGAATTATGATCTGGAAGCCTTTTTCACTTGCTTTACACCTTTAAGATGTTTATATCTCTTATACCAACAAAAATGTCCTGAAGTGGGCTCTTTTTCATAGTACTGTTGGAGTGAAGTAGCTGTGATGGTCCAGGAATTATGCAAAAAGTAAGGATATTTTTTTTGGTTGATATCTTTTACTGGACCAGCTGCATGGTGAGAGAAAGTTAGACAATCTCTTAAATGCAAGGCATTCTTCATCAGGTTTGGAGGAAGAAGCAGGCATAGCTCAGACCTGATGAAGAGTGTGTTGCATTCAGAAGCTTGTCTAACCTTATCCCAAATATGCAATTGGTACAATAAAATATATCACCCAAAATTCCTTGCCTCTTTTTAAAATATACTTTCACTTTAATCTGCCTTTGGAGAGAATTATGTGAAGCTGTGCTTGCTTTGTTGATAATGCTGTCAAAAATCATGTAATTTTTCTTTGTAGATATCTAATTCACCGGTGTGGAAAGTGTGATAAGTGCTATCTCTGATTTACAGATGGGGGGACTAAGTTTGAGTGGCAAAGCTAGTAGGCCTGTGTGAGTAGGGAAGTATTTGATCCGAATTTGGCTGATTCGAAGGACAGTGATTTGATTCCGATCACTGTCCCAAATCAATTTGGCTGAATCAGCTTCGGAGGACTCAGTGCTGATTTGGAGAGATTTGGTGATTTGGATCAGCCAGGGAGAGGCAGGCACACCTGGGTGGCTGCAGGTTCTCCCACAGGTCCTTCAGCTGTGCCTGCCTCTCCCCAGGCAGGGGGACTTGTGGAAGAAGCCCCCATGGCTGCCCTGCCTGGCCCCATCACCCACCCAGCCCCAGCCTCCCGGCACTTGAAAAAAGCAAAAAGCCCTGCACTCACTGTAGTGGGGGATGTGGGGTCTCCTGGCAGAGCTCCCTCATGCAGCCCGCACTCCCTGATGGCCCCCCTGGCCAGCCCCAGCAGTCCGGGAATCAAAAAAAAATCTGCACTTATCAGCAGTAGCAGTGGCTGTGGGGGCTCTGGGGCCATGTGGCAGAGCCATCCTCTCACAGCCCCCACTCCCCAATCTCCCCTCAACCCTGTCCCCAATGGATACCTCAACTGGCCCCAGCCTCCTGGCACTTAAAAAAAAAAAAGCCCCATACTCACTGGCTCCAGCAGCATCGATTGAAGCCTCTGAGGGCTCATGGCAGAACCCCCCCACCCTCTCACAGCATGTGGCAGGGGTGGGGGGAACAGGGATGCCCCCCTGCCTGCCACCTGTGCAACAGCTGCCCCATGGCATGGATACAGTGCAGCTCAGCAGGGTGCTGTGTGCTGTCTGGAAGCTGGGGCTGCTGGGACTGAGCTGTGCCAATCTCCGGCTGACACATGGAGCCACCCCAGCTCCCAGACAGCACACAGCACCTTGCCAAGCTGAGCTGCACCTGCACCATGGGGCAGCTGCTGAGCGGGTGCCAGGTGGGGGGCAATCCCTGCTGCCCCCCACTGCCTCACACTGTATGGCAGAGCTCTGCCATTAGCCCCCAATTGCTGCTGCAACAGCTAGTGAGTACGGGGCTTTTTTTTTTTTTAAGCGCTGCGAGGGCTAGGCCAGGCAGGGGATGGGAACAAGCAGCACAGCCATAAGGGCTTCTCCCCTGGCTCCTCCAGCTGTGCCTGCCTCTGCCCCAGTGTGGGGAGCCACAGGGGCTATGCCCTGCTGCTGATTGCCAGTCAGCGCTGGGAGTGGGGGCTATGCCTGCCTGCCACCTGCCCCCTTCCACTTGGAGTGAGCCGTGCCCGCATCCCGCCCTCCACCCCTGCTGGGCAAGTGGCAGTAAGGCAGAGCCCCTGCTTCCAGCACTGCCTTGCCCACGTCCTGTGCCTCCCTGCCCTCCTCTCTGAGTAACACACCACCCGCCCCGGCTGGGCTGCTTGTCCCAGCCCCAACCCCTCCATCCCCCACATCCCTTTCCTCTCCTCTCCCCAACCCCAACAGACCTACCAGCTGAAGGGAGCTGTCAGCTGCCTGTTAATCTATGTCCAAACCTTTTCCAAGGGTTTTCCAAATTGATTCAGATGCTTCAAACAGATTCGGAGCTTTTATTTGGTCTCCTGATTGAATTCAGACTTGGAGATTTGGTCCCCGAATTGGACTGAATCTCCTCCAAATTGAAACAATTATTGAAGCTTCACAGAGCCCTAAAAGCCAGGACTAGAACTCTATTCCCAGCCCTGTTTCAGTTGGTCTAGATAATTTTGGACACGTGTTTTATCTAGAAGTCTCCTAAACTCGTTCTTGCAAAACATTGCACTTTGTGGCTATACTTTCTATACAAACATTTTCCCATGTACCAGACCTCAATATGAAACCTTTAATTCTGCTTTGGGATTTAAATTTATTGCTAAATATACTCCTGTATTTAACTTTCAAACACCTGAGTTCATCCTCTTTGTTTAATTATTATTATGACCTTTTCTGATATCAATATATTCAACTTGAAGGCTATCTGAACTGAAATTTCTTTCCTATTCTCTTTGGTTTTTATAATCTGTCTATGTAAAATAGTCCCAGTAAAGTCAACATAGATATTATTTGCTTGCATAATATAATCTTTTTATTATGGTTCGAAGAGCCCTGGAATGCTTCAAAAAATTCATGCTAAGCACTAAAAATAGATGCTAAATATATTATCACTTACAGGCCATGCCTCCTCTATCGCAAGGATCCCCAACTGAATGAAATAGCTTAGATTTATAGGATTTCATTCAGTGCCTGCATTTGGCTTCATCAAATGAAATGGGCCCTCTTTATGTTGGAGCAGTTTCATGCTTTCATCATGTCAGAGGTGGAAGAAGGAAGTGAAACTTGTTCTTGTGAAAGCATTATAGATTGTACCTCCTTGTGAAGGGCCTTTCTTGAGATCCACTGGCCCATATTGGTAAATAGGACCTAAAATGTTACTATCTATCTCAAAATTGAGTATAGACTCCGGAGTGATAATGTGTCCTATTTCTTTGATCCCTAACCTCCAAAATTATTATTTTTTAAATTTAAGGTTTTTTATCCACGTCTACATTCATTTTATTACAGTTTCTGTAATTTATGCAGAGTACTTCAACGTGAAGAAGTTGCAGGATCTAGCCCTTAAGGAGCTAAATTGAACTGTCATGTAGGCAGCGGCATCTCTATTAAAATCAAATTAACTTCAGGGGCACTGCAACTGCATTTCTGAGGGTTAGCATGCCTCTCTATCTTCACTTATTTTCCAAAGCTTTATTTACCTGCTGGGCACCATATATCAGAGTTCAGATCAGGCCCATGTGAATTTGAGAAAGACTTGTTTGGGTGACCTCATACAATATAGGGATTCACAGTACTTATCAGACACATTTGCTGTTATGAGTTACCTCAAACTTCTATTAAGAGGCAGATCCAGAAGGGGTGCGGCAGAGCCTGTGCTTTCATGTGGCTCCAGACAGTGAATGCTGTGGCTTATTCTTCCCTCCGTCCCTGCTGCTGATGTCAGTGGGAGACAGGAAGGCAAACTGCTGCAGCATTCACCCCCTGGGCTCTGGAGCCATATGGGAGTAGTGCTTTGCCAGACCCTGCCCTGATCAGCTGGTGAATTTAGAGCTTACTGCAGTGAGCACAGGGATTACTGTGCACACGTGGCACAGCCAGAATGGGGTGGGCCACACTACCCTTGCTCCATTCTCGAATAAAACTTACCAGTTGCCATTTACTGGGTCAGACCATAAGTCCTTCCTGCCCAGTATCCTGTGTCAGACTGTGACAGAGAGTGGTTGCTGAAAAAGAGAGTCAACTGGGTATGACCACGGCTTTTGTTCCCACCATTCCTCCCTGACTTGCAGCCTCCAGCACTTAAGGGCTATATGCTACCACTTTTATCATCTGCATATAATACAGTACATCTGGGCTTTTGGACTGGAGTGATGTTAGTATGAGTTTATAGAACTCTGGCAGAAAATGCCCCACACCACTTCTCTGGATTTTATGCTATAAAAAAACATTGTTTCGTATTATGAATATAGCATGGTATGGAGTTAAGATTGTCTTTTCCCCGTGGCATAGCACTTAGTTTGAAAAGAATCTCCCAGCAAATTAAAATTGTCCAGTGTTGTCAGATTTACCAGATCTAAACAAGAAAAAAAAAAAATGCTGAATTCAAAACCACCCAAACTGACTGATGGGTTTTATGGAAAGCCAACATCAGAATACCTTTTCTTTTCTATTTTTTTAATACCTTTTTTTCATGTTATTTAATAGTAAAACACAGAGATAGATGGTTTTAAAAAGGTTTGAAGACCGATGTATTCTTTTAGCTAGAAACATGATTTTTGTGTTCTTGAGTAATTCCTTTTAAAGAATGCGATAGGTTAGATAACGTAGGATGTTTAAACACTGAAATCCCTGAAATAGTTTTCAATTTGGTGATTTTTTTTCTATATATACTTCAGTGTTACAATCTCAGGTTAATCTTAATCTTCTGCGAGTCTACTTTATATAGCTCCCTATTATATAAAATGGGCATCATGAACTTTCCAGTTTAATACATACCTACCTAAATGCGTGGAGATGGGAACAGTAAGGGAGGTGTTGCAATCACGTTGGAGAATGAGATTAGAATTCAAAAGAGTGTTCATACATTTTTCTCTGAATTTCATTGTATTGTCCACTTCCCCATTGTCTAACATAAGGTGCTTCCCTGGGGAAAGAAAAAAAATAAATGCACAGAGAGAGTATGGAAGATTATGGGCTAGGTATTTGCATTGCTGAGATGGATCTGATGATTTTGGTGGATCACAGACTTGAAATGAGTTAGCAATGTGATGCAGTCACAAGAAAACAAGAACTGAGTTTCACTAAAAGCTGTATTGTATATACGACATTGGCGGTATTAGTACCAATCTACTACGGGCTGATCAGCCTTCAGCTGGAATACTGCGTTAGGTTTTGGGCTCTGCAAGCATGTAGAAAAACTGGAGAAAGTCTAGAGACAAGAGACGAGGATGATAAAGGATTTAGAAAATATATTTTATAAGGAAAGGCTGAGAGAACTAGGTATGCTTAGGATGGATTAAAGAGGGATATAATACCAGTTTTCAAATATTTGAAAGGAGGTCATAAAGAAGAGGGGGAACAACAGTTTTTCCTTGCCTCCAAGATGAGGACATGAAGCAATGGCCTTAAATTGCAGCACAGCAGATGTAGATTAGATTGTCTTAAAAAACCTCACAAACAGCAACAACAACAATAGCAACAATCAACTTCTGTTCAGAACAGTCAATCAATAGAACCGATTTCAGAAGAGTAAGTCAATAGAATTAGCTATGCATGGGAGTTGTGAAATCAGTATTATCAGAGGTTATCAAAAAGAGATGGGATAAGCATTTGTCCAGGATTGTCTAGCAATGGCACCACCTACATTTGTGCAGGTAATTGGCTTATATGACCTTTGAGATCCCTTTCAACCCTATGTTTCTGTACAACATGCTGGATCTCAGGATAACATACTTTTCAAAGATCTAGTGCTATATTTTATTTTCTGTGAAAGAAGAAAAGCAGATCAGTTTTCATTATAATAATACAGGTACAGGATCTAAATTGTAAATGTAAGTCCATAATTGCAATTTAAAATGCAAGAAGTTTTTGCAAATCATTGCTAAATATAAAAAAAAAAAAGTGATAATAAAAACTATTTCTAGAGGGAAATATTCATGGTAGTCATGATATATTCTGATTTCTGTCAGTCACAGCTTGATTGCATATACAATTATATTTGTGCTACTCTGTTAAATTCCTGATTGGAAGATAATATTCACATTTGAACTCAATACATCTTATTTGAAAATCTTTATCACAGTGAAATATAAAATAAACCCATGCATTATCTTTTTTCCCTCCCCTTCTCCTCACTACCAGTTCTTGGGAATGAGAAATATTCTGTCTCTGGTCTGATAATGAAAACAACTATAATGATAATATTTTACACTTCTGTAGCACTCTCTTTCTGAAGATCTCAAAGTACTTTACAAGTATTAGGCGATTAAGGCCCATCACCACTTTTAACCTCCACTACTTCTTAATTGTCTTTTAGCTGAGAACCATATGGAAGAGGGAATATACTAAATAGATTGGGGATTTTCATGTACAGGTGAGACAATTTTGGGCAGGCATTTAGCAAACAAAGTTAACTTCAGATATTGTTTGGGAGTCTATTTAAATTTTGCTATAAGCTGCCCTGCGACCTTGTCGAGAAGAGTGGCAAAATAAATTGCATAATTAATTAATAATGAATAAAATAAAATGTGGAGAGAGCAAAGGGAACCTTCTCCCCACCCTGTCCCCCCCAACTTTGCATCTCATCACAGGGACAACCAGAAATACAGTGCATGTGTTTCACTCTACTAGTGCATGTGTATGTGCTCAGGAAGATGGGAGGTAATGGAGCAAAGGGCAATTAAAGGGTAATGATCCTTTTCTGGGGAGAAAAGTCGTATTCAGTACATTATAGTTTAAGACTGTGAAAAAGCGTTCTGTTAACTCTTCAATTTGGCAAGCAAGGTAAGTTGAATCTAGGGGCATGCAAGGTCTTCATTTGTGATAAAGAGTTCCAGAATTCTGATTGCTGTTAACAGAATAAATGTAGCTAGCAGGTTATCTGTTCGGAGCATAAGGTTCTCATTAGAAAGAGGAGCCTGCCCTGTGCCCTGAGATAGAGCCTCTACTGGCTTCAAACCTGTCCTTTTTAGTGCCAAGTCATCCCATTATAACAGGTAATACTGTGACCCACAGACAATTTGTAGGAATGTCTACAATCTCATAAAAACATGTTTAATAATTTTTCCTCCAATCTCTTCTCTGAACTGGCCCCTGACAAAACTTATTAAAGGAAGTCAGGATGACAGTTGTCGTTTTTTCCTTGTTCAGTTTGGTTCTGGTTCATGGACCTGATGTTGTGCATCTGTGAGCACCAGCTTCTATCCTAAGTGTTCACTGTTGTCTTTCAAGAAGCTGAATGTGCTGATGTGAAGATAAATATAAAAGGTTAATACTCCAGTCCAGAACTGCTCTTTTTCCATTAATATTCCCATTGCTTGTACTAAATCTTGAAAAAAAGTTTTTAGTATTATCACCAAGCTGTCGGGGATCTTTATTTATTACAAGAAGCAATTTGCAAAAGTTTTCTATTAATACATTTCAGGACCAGACCTCTGTGCCTGATACAGTCTGTCTAAATTTTCCAATTACATACTGGAATTGTGTAAGAGTAAAGTAAAATCAGACTATGACATTCTGGTATCAAAATACATCACAAATATATCCCTTAAGCAATATTCTTTTATATGGTCTTGTTCAGTTTTCTTTTTATAAAATGTTTATTCTCCAGTCTTACTTTAGCCCCAGAAATTACATTCTATCTGATCACATTCTGGAAATACGTTAACATTATATTATTTCCATAATAATACATTTTTCCATATTTATAACACACATAATAAATATTATTATTTAAAATATGTAATAAATTATAGTTGCAGTTATTTGATATAGAACAGGGTACGGATTGAATATAGACCCTGTTTCTGGCATGACCAATTAGAATTGGGTCCATTTAGGTGACTGTAACTTTAGGGCATACTTGCTATTTTTGATTTCTCTGATGATATTTTTCTCTCCTTCCTCCTCCTTTTTTTCTGCTTTTCTCCCCCCTGTATTCTTTTCTGTGAAACCTGGATTTCAGTTCTTCTCCACCTTGGCTGACCAAAGGAACTAAAGTCCCGAGTTTTATAGTAATTTCAGAACTGTACGTGTGACTCGGGTCAAGCTAGGAACAAAGGAATTGCCAGATAGTTGTCTATTATCATTTATTATTTGTATTCTGTAAACCTGAGTGATGGACAAGTAAAATGCACTTCTTTGTGATGGGCACTGAACATAAAAATACTGGACTGTATTAACAAGAGCATTGCTTGCAAGTGAAGAAAAATAATTCTTCCACTGTTCAGCACTGGTGGCAAGTCACACCTGGAGTACTCTGTCTCATTTTGAGTATGGCACTTTGAGAAAGATGTGGTCAATTAGAAAGGTTGCAGCAGGGAGCAACATATATTCGGTCTCTAGGAAACGTGACTTATGAGAAAAGGTTGGAAGAACTGGAATTGTTTAGTTTGGAGAAAAGTCTGAGGTGGGATTTGATAACAGTCTTCAAATATTTGAAATGTGGTTTTAAAGACGATGGTGGCAGAGACTATGCTTTGTAGCTGCAGGGGACAAGCAAGAAGTAAGAGTCTTAAATTGAAACAAGTGAGATTTAGGTTAGATATTAGGAAGAATTTTCTCACTGTGAAAGCTATTAAGCATTGCAGCAGCATACCTGACAACATTATGGACTCTCCATCTATGGAAGTTTTTAAGAGTATTTTAAATAAATGCTTATCTGGGATGGTGTATACAGGGATGATCTTGCTTTGAGCAGTGGGTTGAACTAGATGACCTCACAGGGTCCCTTTGAGCCTTACTTTTTTATAATTTATTAGAACCACTGTTGGTACATGGGAACAACCATTTATCCAGGGCTCACCTGTTAGCTACTGTAGTTGTTGCTTGTCTGCAACCTCTTCAGGCAAAACAGCTGAATCAGTGCCCCTATTTTCTCCCTTTTCTGGGATTTTGAGAAGGTATTACCTATTTATTCATAGTATGCGACCATTTGGTATGATAGTGTCATATGACCTTGATGTGTATCTGTTGTGACACCACTTCTATACTTTCAACCATTGTTTCCTGTAATAGGTACATAAAGCCATTTTAATAAAATGATTGTTCCTTCAGGAGTCCAAGTCCTATAATTATTTTACTGTATCTACCTCTTTATATGTTTCCAAATATTCAGTGACTGACAGCAGTTCTAGCTGTGTGGCCACTTTTATTTTTATCTTCTATTGAATTGAACGTCAACAGGTGAAAAGCTGGTATTCACTGGTACCATTTAATAATTTATAGTGCTGAATATGGATCAGAATCTTGATTCCTTAGGCTTTTTCTGCAGATGCTGTATTATTCTGATACTGTTTTTCACCAACCAGATATATAGGGAATAATAGGGAATAGTATTTTTGCACAGAAGCCTTCTCAGTTTTCTGGTTCCAGTTGCTAGGTTAAGCAAAAATATCCCTGAAGATGTCATCCAGTGCATCAAATGCTCACAAATATTCTATGAAAATATTACTTTACTTACTATTACTGAATGAAAACACAGATTTCATTCAGTACAGATCACCCTGTTGTAGCAGGCATGTTAGTAGTGAAGTCAACCTTGCTATGCTTACTTCTCTCCATGGTATATTATTTTTGTTACACAGACTTGCATTTTTGTTTAGCTTTACCAGGCTGCTCTAGTTTTTACTCCTCTATGTGGACCAAGACCTTGTAGTAGTAGAGAGGCTTATGTATCCCAATGATCCTCAGAGCTGTGTGGCCCAGACTGTCACACTCCTGGCAAACAGATCTGAGGAGAGGTTCCAGACAAGTCACAGTCCAATCCCAAGTCCTCAGTGGTGGATCAGCCGAAAGAAGATGGCAAGATCTCAGTGGCTATAAAGATGCAAGAAGGCTGCAGCAAGATGGAGATCTCCTTTTGTCTAGAGTTTGCCACCAGACCCAGATCTCCACCTTGTCAAGATCATGTGGTTGCTATCTCCATGCACTAGTTCCCTTATGTTAAACAAAGTCATGAGCAGACTTCTACCACAGGAAACAACTTGGTTTCCTGTACCAACCCCCAGTAAGCCCTGCATTGATGGATCAGTGGTGATAGAGACAGAACTAGTGAATCTGACAGTCTTTAGCCATGAATCTTGCCACAGATAGTGGCAGCTTGATGGTCTTCTTGCCCCTGGGATAAGACAGGGGTGCAGTTCAGCAGCTGCTACCATAACTGAGCAGTCCTGTTCAGAATCCCCTCTGCTCATCCCACATCAGAAAGGGGATAGAAAAGATGCCCTAAACCTAAGATGTCTTATCTGCTCCTGGTTGGATTAACGTGTCCAGTGGAATCACTCTCTGTGCAGTTGAAACCATCATAAGAATGCAGTAATTTTTGCAACATGGAGCGTTCATACCTTGATCGATAACCAAGGCAGTGAATGACTAGAATGAAGAACTGCCATCATCTTCAGAAAACTAGTGAGATACAGTATCAATGTTGCAGCTCTGAGTGTGACAAGACAACCTGATAAGGGTCAGGTGAGGGAAGAAGCTGGAGGCTACACCTTTTTAGGGAAGGGAAAACCAACCCAGGACAAATGCATTCATGGTGTCAGCTTCACCGTCAAAAATCAGCTTGTCAGTCAACTTATGGAGCTTCCTGTGGCCAACAGTGACTGCCTTATGACCCTCATCTTAAGTCAGCAACAACCAGTATGCCTCCATCATCAGTGCATATGCCTAACACTTAATGCTCATGATTATGTCAAAGAACAATTCTACTGCAAACTTGAATACATACTAATACTGTCAAGGAGAAGATCATTCTCCTTGGTGACTTCAATGCCAGAGTCACACATGACTTAGAACTCTGGAGTGGCAACATTGCGAAGGAAGGAGTATGGAAAGTCAACTCCAACAGCATCCTCCTCCTGAACAAATGTGTGGAGAACTGTCTTGTCATTATGAATGTCATCTTCAGACAGTGACAAATACTAGACCACTTGCAGACATACTCTCTCTAAGCATTGGCACCCCCTCTATATTATTGTTAGAGCCCATGATTGAATGGATGTCCATATCATTCCAGGCATGCAGTAAATTGATGATTTGTGGACAGATCATTGTCTTGTCAGATACATTATGAAGATCTGGCTTGCTTCGAAACACTGAAAACAGTCAAAAACAATGTGAAGGCCTCTCAGTGCCAAAGCTCTTCAGAACTCGAAGGTCTGTCAGCATCTCCAACAGTGTCTCCAAGAGAAGCTTTGTGCCTTGTCCACAAATGAAGGGAATGTCGAGGAACTCTGGAAGGGTTTTAAAACCACTGTCCTTATGACCTGTGCTGCATCCATTTGCTATACCATCCATCAACATGAAGGCTGGCTTGATGAGAGTGACACCAAGATCCAAGCCCTCCTTGACCAAAAGAGAAGGGCTCATTTTGCTTGGCAAGATGACATCTCATCTCAACAGAAGAGGGAGATGTATCAGTTACTCAAAGTTAAGCTCAAAGGAGGAGCTGGGAAATAAAAAATCAGTGGTGGCAAGAGAAAGCCAAAGATAGCCATCTCTGTGCTGACAAACATGCCATGCATAGCTTTTTCCATGCCACAAAAGCCATCTATGGCCCACCTTCCCAGGGTCTTAATTTCCTGTGATTTAAGGATGGCTTGACACTCCTCAAAGACAGTCTATTCAAACTAGATGGAAAGAGTATTTTGAGGCATTCCTGAACTGTGAATCAACCATGGCAGACATCATCATCAAAACCATCCCCCAATACTCTGAAAGGGGGGCTGTGGCAGGACACTGTGTGTGCCTGCCATTTTGAGGGCCTGGAGCTGGAAGCCCCCAGGTGCCTAATGAAGGCAGCCATTTTAGATTCAGGGCTGCCCATATAAACAGGGCAGTTCTGCTGCTGGAGGCCAGGCAACAACACCGCCTGGCCGGAGGGCTGCTGGTATCA
>NW_017728907.1:64710186-64725010 GCF_001723895.1 Crocodylus porosus | reverse complement strand
AAGGAGGCTTCTGGTCCTGGGCATGACCTAAAACTGCATCCTGCCAGGAGTGGGTGGCCTGGTGGGGCTCCCAGTGGCATGGGAGCCCCCAGGAAATGCCAGGCCAGTTACTACCCCAGTGAAAGGCGGGTCAGGGTGCCTTAATCCCCAGCCCCCATGACTGGGTGGGTTACCCCTTGTTTTGGAAGGCCCAGAAAGTGGACCCTCAGAGTGAGAGTAAGGGCCATATACTCAGGCCTGTCTGGGTTTTCCCTGACTGGCCCATGGTGGGGCCAGGACTGGAAGGATCAAATGGCCAGGGGCCCACTGCAAGGGACACCCAAGAGCTGAGGGCCTGGGGTCCTGACTGGCCTGGAGGTGGGTCAGGGCTAAATGAGCCAAAGGTCTTGGTTGGTGGGACCACACCTGAAGGGGAACCAATTCAGGGAGCTATGTTGCCCGGTACGATGGCAGAAGAGGTGGCCTGAGGGGAAGAATCCAGGTGGGGTTCAATAGGAGGATTCTGGGGCCCAGTGTGGGGGCCAGTGATAGTAGGAACATCGAGATGCCATCTGTGAGGCTTGGACTGCAGTGTAGGGAAGGAAAGGAGTTGCAGATAGCGACCCCTGGCATCGGGGCTGAAATGGACAGCCTCCCACTTAACATCTATTTAACTAATTAACATCAAAGCGTGGCGGGTGAGAACGTGAGTGGTTAGCCCAGGAACAGGTGGGCAGGCCACGGTTAGATTGGCCCCGAGCAGGCCCCCTGCTACAGGGTCCCCTTGCCAATCCCTCTGTTCTAGAAGAAGTCTGGCTTGACATCATGGAAACCAAGGAAAAATATGTAGGAGAAACTGAACAGCAACTGCATACGAGAATGAACGTACACCGAAAATCTGTCAAAGACAAAAATACCCAATTACCTGTGGGTGCACAAGACAACCACTCTCTCTCCAGTCTCTCAGTTCTGATTCTCAAAGGGAATTTACAAAACACCTTTTGTAGAGCCTATAAACTTCACTTCATAAATCTACTGGATACAGAAAATCATGGACTAAATATAGACATTGGATTTACACTATAATATGCTTTCCATCCAATTAACCCCAGGTAACCTCTGTACATTTTACATTGTAGTTCCCTGGATCCTCCTCCTACCCTTTCTTAAACATGAGCACTATTTTTGCCCTTTCCAATCATCTGGGACCTCTCCTGATTGCCAGGAGTTTTCAGAGATGATGGCAACTGGCTCTGTAGTCACATCAGCCAACTCTCTCATCACCCCCAGGTGCATCCTGTCCAGCACCATGGACTTGCATATGTCTAGCTTATTTAAATAGTCCCTAACCTGTTATTTTGCCACTGAGGGCTGCTCCCGTCCTCTCCAAACTGTGCTGCCTGGTGCAGTAGTCTGGGAACTGACCTTGCTTATGAAAACTGAGGCAAAATAGGCATTGAGTACATCGGCCTTTTCTTTATCCTCTGTCAGAAGATTGCCTCCCCCATTCAGTAAGGAACCCACCCATTCCCTGATCCTCCTCTTGCTGCTGATATACTGGTGGAAAACCTTCTTGTTACCCTTCACATCCTTCGCTAGCTGCTATTCCAATTGCACTTTGGCCTTCCTGACTTCATCCCTGTATATCTGAGTAAAGGTCTTGTATTCTTCCCTCGTTATTGTCCAAGTTTCCACTTCTTATACACTTCCTTTTTGTGATTTGGTATACAGAACAGTTCCCTGGTAAACCAAGATGGTTTTCAGCCATACTTGCTAGCTTTCCTGCACAACAGGGTGCTTTGTTCCTGCACTTTCAGTAAGTTTTCTTTAAAGTACACCCAGCTCTCCTGGACTCCTCTCCTCCACAGTCTGACTTCCCAGGGGATCCTGCCCATGAGTTCCCTAAGTGAGTTAAAGTCTGCTTTTCTGAAGTCCAAGGTCCTTACTCTGCTGCTCTCCATTCTTCAAGTTATCAGGCAAACCAAGAACAACAAGGCTACTAGAATAGATGGAATACTTGCTGAAATCTACAAAGCTGGTGGTGAGGAACTGGTAGTGAGACTCAACAAATTTATTTTTCAAATTGGAACAATGAAGAAATTCCTGGAGAACCTGAGGAATCCCAACATTGTGACTATCTTTAAGAAAGGAGATAAGTCTGTGAATGAGAACTATCAAGGTATTGCCCTCCTTTCCATAGCAGGAAAAATCCTCACCTGCATCCTCCTGAACTGTCTTTTTATTTCTTGCTGAGAAAATTATTTTGGTTTCGGATTATGCCATGGAGCAATTGACATGATATTTTTGCCTTCTAGATCTAAGAAAAGTGTCATGACCAACATCAGGACCTGTGTATGGCTCTCATTGACCTTACTAAGGCCTTTGATTGCAGTGATGCTGCTTTGTAGAGAGTACTGGCCAGATTTTCATGTCCTTAAAAGCATATCAAAGTATATCCACAGCCAGATGACTGTAATTGTTTTATGTAATAGATCAGAAACAGATCCATTTGTCATCTGAACTGGCAGCAAGCAAGGATGCATCACTGCCCTAACTTTGTTCCCTGTTTTTTTGACAGTCTTCCTGGTTCTCATTAAAGACTGCCTTCCTTCCAAAATTGACATTAAATACTGAATGAATGAAGGGCTCTTCAATCATTTTCGCTCAAAGACCAAAACAACCATCTTTGACCTTCAGTATGCTGATGGCTGCATCATCCTTGTACACACAAAGGAAAACTCCAGAGTGTGCTGGACCTTTTCAGAGATCCAACAAAACTTTGGGCCTCTCTCTCAACATCAAGAAGACTAAAGTGCTTTATCAGCCTGCTACAAGTCATGGATATGACTCCCCTCTTCTCAAATTACTATCATGGGAATGACTCTGGAGGTAGTCAAGCACTTTCCTTACCTCAGAAGTCACTTCCCTCAGAGTGAACATTGAAGAGGAGATCTAGCACAGGATCCAGTGTACAAGTGCTTCCTTTGAGGAAATTGGTTCAGCATTTCTTTATTCATCATGGGAAAGACATCAAGATCCAGGTCTACAAAGCAATCATCATCCCCAGTATTCTATATAGTGGTGCCCTACTGTCATCATCTCAGGAGCCTGGAAAGATATCTTCCAGAACAATGCCTCTGGAAAATCCTCACATCAGATGGGAAGATTGCTGCATAAATGCTAGCATCCTTCACATCAAGTGGGAAAATACTCCACATCAAATGGGAAGACTGCTGCACAAATGCTAGCATCTTTGCTGAATCCAGTGTTACCAGCATTGAGTCAGTGATCCATGTGCATCAATTTTGCTGGACTGAACATTATGTACAGATGCCTGACTCTCAGCTCTCAAAACAAGTGCATTACTCTCAGTTTAGTAATAGTTTAAGATCTTGTGATGGCCATAGGAAAAGCTACAAAAGACACATTGAAGGCATACCTCGACAAAAATGGATGCTGAGATCAAGAGCTTGGAGAAACCGGCTACTCACCAACTCTAGTGGCACCACAACTGCAACCAAGTAGCAGCCCATTTCAAGGTAAAGCATCTTGTCCTTGAATCAGTAAAGAGAGAACAGAGGAAGGAAAAGGTGAGGAATCTCAGCTTGCAGCCTGCTCTCCCCTTTGGAAAGACCCTCAACTTCTGTGGCTCAAGGATTGGACTCTTAAGTCATCTCAAGACCTATCAATGAGCTGTGGTAGAGATCATCCTCAAATTGAGGGATTGCCAACAATGAGTTCTTACTAAACTAGTAACTTTTTGTTATACTTTTTGACTGGTTTCCACCAAATAAAGCATCCCCATTCTGTGTCTTCTACTTGTTCTGTGATTCTCAGATGAATGATTCAATCAAGGTGTTTTGTTTAGGGTACATGCGAATGTTACACTTACATCAAGGTAGCCTTTGTTAGGTAAAACTGGCTTTTTAAAGTAAGCCATGTGATCATAGATCAGGTCTTGAGAACATCTGCCTGTGCCCTTGTCTCTCAGCCTAGGGGCATGATTCTCATAGGCTGTTATAGGCTATCTGTGTGTGTGTGTGTGTGTGTGTGTGTGTGTATATTTGTGTGTGTTTTTTTAAAAGAGTCCCAAGAAGGACGTTCTCAGTCTCTTTTGCGGTTGTAGTGGTTCCATGTCTGTTCCATGATTGCACTCCCTTGATGAGAACTAAGTGTTTTCTTCATTCTTAACCCCAATTTATGTACTTTTCTCTTCTTTTAGCATATGGTTTGTAAACTTCAGGATGCTTTCTGTGGCTTGGAAAATTCTAGTAATTAAGTCCAAAAGTCTTTTGGTGGTTTCTCTCTCAGTTTTTGTCACAGATCCCAGTCATGATTTGGTCTCTTACTGAGAACTTGCCCCTAGAATTGAAAGTATGGATCTTCAGTCTTCAGTCAGTCACAAACCCTTCACCTACTTCTTGTGCACCGTGGATGGAAAACAGATCATAGATTTCCTTTCTACCCAGAGTGCAGTACTCTTCACTTTCCTGTGGCTTCCTCTACACATTACACTTAAGGCCTGATTAACCAGGTAATCACAACTGAAATTGTGACCTGGCTATACTATCAACCAATTAATGGCATGATAAAGCAACCAATAAGCTACAAAGTTATTCTACAAAAAATGGGTAATAACTTTGTAGCTTGTTCTAATCACAGCATTTATTGAATGTGTGGCCAAGTGCTCCCCTGTGGCTGGGAGCAGCCATCAACTGAAGGGCTTCCAGTTACAGAGGCTCACCACCCGCTGCCAGCCCAGCAGCTGATGAAGTTTGCAGTGGTTGCAGTGTTGTCCGCTGCAAGGCTCTCAGTGGGGGCAGCGTGTTTGACTGTTGTAATGACAGTAAGGGCAGCAAGGAGAACAGTGCCCCCACTGAAAGCCTTGTGAAGTGTGGGGTTTGTGGTGGTGCCAGCATTACCTCCCATTGCTCTCGCTGTGAGCCCCACATCCCATGGAGCTCCCAGTGGTAGCCTTGTCCTTGCTGCCACTGCTGCAGGCCCCACAGTGATGTGGCCTGTGGGGCTCACAGGGAAAATGTTGCTGCTGCTTCAAGCCTCCTGCTGTGAGCGCCACCACTGACGATGCTTGCAGTGGGGGCAGCTTTCCTGGTGATGCCCTCACTATGAGTCCCGCAGTGCTTGTTGGCTTTGGGACTCACAGTGGGGGGGCAGTGCAGGGAATGCTGCCGCTACTGTGAGCCCCACCAGCCCTGCCGTTTGCACATGTCACGTGCCTGGAGGCACAATTATGTGGATTGGATATCAGAACCCCTTATGCCTTTACTCCATGTGGCATGGTTTGCAGATACTCTTTTCTGCTTTAGTTAATAAAAAAAAAAATTAAAATACCAGAGGCTTCAGAATCAGTTACTGCAAAAAAAAGTTAGCAAGTTAGCTTTCTTTTCATGCCTCCCCCCACTCTTTTTTTTGCTGGCACCTGCCTTCTGTATTTTTGGAAAGTTTCACATCTGGTGAAATTTTTAACAGCTCAGTTCTCTACTTCGAGTATTTTCTCATTTCACTTTACTCCATTTACCATGCGTTGATCAATAAATACTCAGAGCCAAGGAGTCTAATAGAGGACTGCTGCATTCAGCATATGAATTGTGACTGATCACTCTTGTGTAACACGAGCAGGACAGAACAACTGTTTTGTACAGGCTCATGATGGAGTCTTTTTAAGGTGTCCCAGGGCAGACTTAGTTTGGGAGGAGTATTCGTCGTACTCTTTTCCTGTCCCGTACCTCAATGACTGGAACAGTAATAATTTGGCTCTGATCACGTTACATAAAGCTTTTTATTCTAAGAACCATATATGATATCTGGCACTCCATGACAAAGAAGAAGCTGGAGTCCATAATTAAGAATCTGTTAATACTTAGTAGTGTTTATCAATTTATAACTATTAGGAACATTGCCATTGAACGTCATATATGGAAAGAAAGTCAGAGAGCAACTTCTTTATTAAAAATGTCTATAAAATGAAGAACAGTCTGCCCTTACAGGAATTTTATTTTGTTAATTCAGATTGTTATCAAAATATCAAGATACTCATATAGCTTAATACTACAGTCAATACAAACAGAATATACGTGTTTGGTTGGGTACTTTCCTAAATTAACTAACATATGTCTATACCTTAAATCTACATTTCTGCAAGTCTTTTTAATTAATCCTTGAAGCCTAAGTCTTCAGGGTCTTTTTAAAAAAAAACTGTAATCAATTATTTTGCTCTAGATTTCTAAATTGGTTTGTAAGAATTAATGGCATCTGTGGCATTTTCTTAATATACAGGGCACATTAATAATAAAACATTATTAAAACTGTAAAAGTAAAAAAAAAGAGGAAAATTCTCATTCATTCCTTTTGAATAATGTTTAAAATGTAGAATGTTGTTACCCTATTTATTCAGTAATCAAATTTTAAATTACACATGCGCACATTACTCAATATTCTTTATGCTAACACATTGTAGAGCTACAGCATTGAAGAAAAATTATAGTGCACTCTAATAAGTTTAGAAAATGAACTGAAGGAAGATTCACTAGCTTTTTCACACTATGCATAGCCTTCAAGGAAGGAGAAAACTTGTATATTGGTACTTAAGAAGAAATAGCTTTGTGCCGATTTATAGTAGATGCTGTTCATGCTGACTAAAAGGTCTGAAAGCTGGAATTAGGAAAAGTCACACACAGTTCTAGCTTGTGGAAGGAAAAATAAATTAACTCAATGCACCCCCAAAATATGGCCCTAAATAGGGCACATTATTGAAGAGCCCCTTTAAACCAAGCTCCCGCTGAAATCAGTAGAGGCATTTGTGCATAAGTGGGATGGAAAATCTTAATTAAAAAATATTTCCTGGATGATTAAAGGGGACCCTAAATCTTTGCTTCTTACTCAGACATCTGTTTACATGTTTGGGAATTTTGCCTTAGTAAATTTTTCAGGATTAGGCCTGGATTTTCTAATTAAAGGATTGGAACTCAAACTGGGCTCAGTGCTGCCTTTTATATGCAAGCCTGTAGGGTACACAGTTATAAGTGAGGGTCCAAATAAGACCCTCTTCTTCACAAATAAAGTTGTATTTACTTTTAAATATTTGGCATGTGTAATTACTAGCATGACATGCAGGTACTGACCTGGGCAAAATTAATTCAACTCTAGTAAGGCTTGTGTCTTTTTTGGAACACCTTAACAAATGTTTATATTTAAAGCCTTCTCATTAAAACTAATGGCAAGTAACATGCACAAGAAATCATTAGTAGAAAATGTGATTATTGCAGCTTACATTTAAAATGATCTAAGTCAGTATTCTTGACAAATACAGCAGCTGACCTTTTATTAAAAGGAATGATTGGTGTTAGCAATTAAAATAAACCACACTAAATGTAATGCACCTTCAAAGCATCCCTGTGTAATTCCTTTCCCTTCATTACTGTATTTGGAAACATTTCTTGCTTTCTCTGAGGTTGCTGTTTGTGTGCGTGTTTAAGGATTGTGAGATACTGAAGTATTTTTCTCTTTAGCAAACTGAAAAGAAATTTTCTAATCTTAATCATAAAAGCTCTTAGAGTTATATGGGCTTTTTTATGAGCTGAGAGATCTATTTTATTACAGCACTTTCGTCATTTCAAAAATGTCTTCCTATGTTGTCTTTTTAAAGAAACCTTATCACAGATTGTATTCTAGAAATCCAAGTGCTGATGCACAGGGTCCTTATCAGCATAAAAAAGTGTATTTTCAGCCTCCTAGATGTGATATTTTATGCCTTCTCACAACAGATACATAACCTGGCAACGGCGCAGTGTGTCATGTGCATGGGTAACATGAACAGTACTTCAGTGAAGCTACAATAATCCCTATTTCCAATCAGTCGGATAGAAAATACAACTGATAAGCTCAATGTAGTGTAAGAAGAATAGCTGTAGAATTAATAATATAATTTCAATTGCTGTTTTATTATTAAAATGACAGGAGAAATGTAATGTGTTATTAACATGTTCAGCAGTTTGAAAATCCATAATACATAAATCTTTTAAAAGTCGAAGCGAAAACTTTGTATTGTATTTTGTTTAGCTTAAAGTATCTTAAATTTAAAATAATATCACATGAAGTAATGGCAAAATATGAAAAACAAACAAAACAAGCAAGATGAGCATCATTATTATGGTGTTTTTTCTGCTTTAAAATCTTTTAATCACCATAAAACAACCATGTGTTTCTTATCTATTCCTCTGCATTGTATGTCATGTAGTCAAACATATTTAAAAATAATGTATGAGTTTATAAATGGATCCAGCAATTTTGTTAATAATCTGTCAGTGTTACAAAGCTGACTTTCCTGTAGTTAAATCCTTCCATTTTTTAGTAGTCAGAAGGTGAAATCCTGACCCCATCAAAGCCACAATTCCACTATGAATCCCTTGTTGATCCCAAAGTTCAATAATGGGATCAGGGCTGCCCTCTGATCTTCCCACACAGTTGACCATGACCATCTTACATCTTAAAAAAAAAAAAACTTACTTCTACCCTTTTTTATTTTTAAGGGTTTTTCTTTTGCCTCTTCCTCAACATGTAAAGTCAAGAAAAACATACGAGATGTCATACATTATTTCTCTTCCTCCTCTATGTAAACAGACAGTCAAAGATACAGGGTTAATACAGACCAGATAAACCTTTTGGTAATTTTCACCACTTATTCAATATTTAATATTTTGGCTAGATTTCTGATACAGTTTCATAGTATCTAGGGTCAGGAGGGACCTGAACAGATCATCTAGCCTGACCCCCTGCCTAGGCAGGAATGAATGCTGGGTTCACAAGACCCCAGACAGGTGATCATCCGACCTCCTCTTGAATTTGCCCAAGGTAGGGGCAAGGACCGCTTCCCTGGGAAGCTGGTTCCAGATTTTGGCCACCCTAACTGTAAAGTATTGCCTTTGATCTCTAACCTAAACCTATTCTCTATCAGCTTATTACCATTGTTCCTTGTCACCCCAGGTGGTGCTGGGGAGAAAAGGTCTACCTATTTGCTGATGATCTCCCCTGATGAGTTTGTAGGCAGCCACCAGGTCCCCCCTCAGCCTCCTCTTGCTGAGGCTGAACAGGTTCAAGTTCCTCAGTCTCTCCTCATAGGGCCTGTCCTGCTGCTCTCTCACCAAGCAGGTGGCCCTCTGAACCCTCTCCAGGCTGGCCACATCCCTCTTGAAGTGCGGTGCCCAGTACTGGACGCAGTTATATTTGCTTGAACAACACTGATCAAAGAAGTATGATCTAAGATGATGAAATCATGCCACACCTGATACTTTTAATAGCCAGACGTCCAGTGTGGTTTCTGCAAGTGATTGCATGCAGTTCATTTTTACTACAGTAAAAGGTGCACATGCTTTGCTGGATAGCAAAAGATGATTTGGTGTGTATTGACTTGGTTACAAGGTTTGGAGCCTATTCACCTGTGCTTCTGCTTTTTCACAGCAGGTTAATTATGCTGCCTTTATCCTAGGAATGGATGAAGGCTTATTTCCAGTGATCCTTGTCTTTTTTTTTGAGCTACTTCCAATAGAGGTATCTATACACATCAAGTACACACACACACACACACACACACACATATATGCATTTTAATGCATAATTTAGTGTTTAATCTTAAAAATATCCTTTAATCTGACAAGACTTGTTTGTTTTAATTCATTTATTTTTAGTCTTGTGTTTAAATGTTATGGGCATTTAAAAAGGATACAGTCTCTGATTCTCCTCCCACAGCAGCATAAACCAGGAGTCTCTCTTTTTAAATCAGTGGAATGAGTGACAGGACAATCAGGTCCATGCCCTCTACTGAGAGGAATTTACAGTCTCTTTTAGAGTACTACCTTCTAGCTTTAGCTGTGACTAATTTCTTTCATTTTTTATTGCAGGTGTTCAGTTATTCACTAGGTGACCAACAGTTCTCCAATAGGGATTTTTCTAGAGTGATTCTACCTTGAGAGTGAAATCCTGGTTCTGCTGAAGGCTGCAGTAGAATTCCATTCAACATCACTGGAACCAGGATTTTATCTTTTTAGTATTTCCATTTATATTAGTAAGCTATAAAGTGAAAGAAAAATAATAACATTTAGTGAAAATACCTGTTTGTGAATTTCTAGGAACTGCAGGCTCTTACCTGCTTGTAGAGTATGCAGGGGTCACTGAAATAAAAAGGATGATGCAATATTAATATAGGAATTACTAAAGAAAATCAAAATCAATGTTATGGTATATTTTTGCATTTATTGGTGTCCACTATATGGCCACTAGCATCACTTATTAATCTTATGGAAAGGGACAACGATACAAGTTCAGAAAATATTGTTAATAAAATATTTCCTAAGGTCAAAAATATTTCCCCAAGCCGTGGAAAAGAAAGATAGCGACTAAGAGAGATCCTATAAATCCCTTTCACTGTGGGCAGAAACCAGAACAAGAGGCTTAAAACTACAACTGCAGCAGTGTACCTCTGTAATCCATGTAAGAAAAGAACCCTACACATGACTAAAAGCTGACTGACCCAATTTTTAATAAGCTGTTTCCATATTTATAAACTATTTTCCTATCAGGCGTGGTGACTACATTGCTAGCTTATATGATCTTTAAATATCAGACAAGAACAGTTTCATATAGGTGATGTACAAGTCTGAAGAGGCAAATGCCTTATCATCCCTGCGTTGTCAGACTGAGGTAATGCTTGTATTTTGCCTTTAAACTGCCTCATCCATACATTAAAAAAAAATCTAACTCAATTTAACTCATACTGGTTAGGCTACTGAGCTTATGGATTGAATGCTCTTGATGCTTGGGCTAATGATGAACTGGGGATACAGTCTACCTTCTAAACTGCTAGTCCAAACACATTAATCAAATCATATTGCATAGGTCAGGTGTTGTTGCATTGCAGTGTAATCACTCATGCTTGAACTAGGCTAGCTGCAGTCCAAAAAACCCGTGTGCCAACTTTTGACTTAACTGTCACAGTGAAAACAAACCCAAAGTCTGTGGAGCTCCACCACTCTTCTGCTTCTCTTAGTGGCATGTCATATGCTAGTTTAGAAGCCTGAATGAAACTATCATTTGGAATAAGGGGTACTGATTATGTGCAGAGGGCTGTTGTGATAACCAAATCTAAACAGGTGCTCAAAACAGAAGTGTAAGACCTTTGATGCTGCCCCCATACTGGTTTAATTTTCTGAATTCTTCCCTGAAGGTATGAACCTGTAATTGGTCTATTTATAGGTGGGTGACAAGATCTATGGGGAGAAAGAGGGCAGTACATGGGGAAAGGCTCATCCCTAGTCCACAGATTGATGCACTGAATATCCAACAACGAACGAACAATATATAGAAAATTTTTCAGGGCTAATTTGCAGCTGTATTTACCCACATATTTCTCTTTTAATCGATAAACAGTAGTGCATGCACCAAAGGACATAATTTTGCAGGCACCAAAGAGCAGAATTTGGCCTGCAGACTTTTGGAAACTGGACTATATCTTTAATCATCTCAGTAAAATATTGTTCCTCCTCTCATTTTTCTAAAATCTGCCAGAATGAGTTGAAGAAAGCATGCTGAATCTGTAATTCATCTTCCTAATAGTTGAAAATGACAATTAATGGCTCTTCTTGTTATTGGGTAAACCTGTATTTTACTGACTTAGACTTAAAATGTGAAGAATTATTTATTATGCAGTGTTGGCTTGTAGGAGGACATACTTTAACTATCTTAAATATGCCCTCTTACAGCTGGGATGCAGTGTCACTTCATCTCTTGAGTATTCTTCCTTTGTTGCAAATTGAATTCAGCAGAACTGATTCTTTTTAGTCTCACTCCAAAATACTACAAAGTGGCACTGGTGCAGTGTACTTACAGCTAGCTTTCATTTTTTGTCTTTAAAACTGTACAGCAAGAAATGAATTATTACGTTGTTTTTTTAATATACACATGGTAATTAGCTGCCTTATGCTAAAGACTCAGTGGCACTCATCTATGTGGAGGCCCTGGAGCTCTGAACTGGGTCTGGCTCCCTGGTTCTCTTGTATGTTTTTTCAGTATTTAGGTGAGTCTTCTTTGAGGGGCAGAAAAGGAGAGGAAGGCAATTTGTATAGAAAGATAGAACTGGATTTAATTGTTGGGTTATTGTATATGTCATTCCCTGTCACATTTATATGTACCATGAGTGTGTATCAAACTGTAGGTCTCACAGAATTTTGCTTTTGATGTGCATCCCAAAGAGTTTCAAATTTTAAGATGCACTCTTCCAAATCGGCAATTTACCAAGATTTCCTTTTGAAGGCAATAAAGCCAGATCTTCATAGGCAGGGGTCCCAGGGTCTGATCCAGATGCACAGGGTCCGATTCAACTTGCAGACAGGCTGCACATGCCTCATGCAGCCCACAGAGCAAAAAACGTTGAGCACCCCAATGTAAGATGTAAATAAAATATTTTTATCATTGGATGGTTCCACAGTTTTAAACCAAAGAATTATTTTTAGCTTGTATGATTTATTATTGTATTATTTAACATGTATTAACTTGGAATAACTAAAACCTTAGAACGTGCATACTCATTAGTTTGTTATATTGTCCTACTCTATTTGGAAATTTTTAGCGAAATTATGTCTTACGTAAATACTCTGATTTTGTGAAGACGAGTGACTGTTATGTTGAGGCAAACCCAGTATTTTTGTTTTGAATGTAGATTCAGAGCACATCTTTTCCCCCAAGCTTATTTTCTAAAAAAAGGACCTGGGCCTCTGGATGGAATTGAGGCACCTAAGGCCAAAGTTCAAAAGTGTGATCCTGTAAACCCCATTCAGCTGCTGCCTAAATCTGGAGGCAAATCAACTCCAGACCTTATAGTTCTCTGGGTGCTGAGAGCTGCACCTCTGAACACATCCAAGACCTGTCCCAGTACTGACCACGCTGAGTAGCTTGACAACTAGCTTACACCTAAGACTGATTGGGTCCAGAAATTAGTAGTTCCTCTGCCAAAGTTCTGTGAGATGCTTGATCCAGTAGGCATTCTCAGAGTACATCTACTATACCTTCACATGCTCTCACAAAATGTAGTTCGGCTAGCACTTTTTTTAATGGTGCTTCCCCTTTTATATAATTATATAATGTTCTGATCCTGGGTCAGTTCCCTCCTGAGTCTGAGGAAATCCAAAAACAGTTTTCCTGTGTGTCATGACAGTATCCTAAACACTACAGTCTTGGCTATTCTACGTGGGGCCATTGTCTACCCATGCTGAAGATGTTGTGCAGTAAATAATGCAAGATTCACTGGGCCAGAGAGAGCGAGTATAACTTTGTGGCCTAGTCGATAGGATACTTGTGGAGGAGGGATAGACAACTAGACCCATATACTATTCCACTATTAGGACTCAATACAGGCAGTCAAAAAGCCCAAGGCTGAATCAATTCAGTCTTTATAGGTTAGTCTAAGCTGCAGAGATTAAACTGAGAAGCAAGTAAACAGACACTTTTGATTCAGGAAATGCAGCCACATGCTGCAGTGGCTCAGGCCAGACACCTAGGGGCACTACAGCATGCCTCCCACCCTGTCAGCCACAGGAAAAGAAAAGGGACAGAAGCTCCAAGGCTTTTCTCCCTTCCCTGCTTGAGGGGGGGAGGGGGGGCATGGCTACGCCCCAGCCTGGGGCTATCATGCTGGAGGGTGGTGGTTTACATCTCCTCCCTGACCCACGTGGGACCCCAGACCAGGTCTGTCTGGGCAGGGGGGTTGGGGAGTTCCTGCTAAGCTTTTGCCCATGACCTGCTCCCTGCTTGAGGAGGGGGAGGGCAGCCCCTGCCAGGCTGAGGAGGGGGTGGGTGGACAAAAGATAGTGACTCTGAATCCATAAAAGCTTGAACAAGAATAGTCCTTTCTCTGAAGCGAGCATGTATTGAACACAGCAATTAGCAACCTTAAGCACACAGTAAAAAACAACCAAATATCTTTGTTTAATCTATGATCCAGCTTAGTAAAACACAGTGAGAGTGCACATAGCTTAGTCTAACTCAAAATGGAATGTAATAAACCAAAAAGACAAAAGAAAGCCCTGCATAAGTCTCACATAAGCCTGAGGGCAAAGTGTTTCCTTAAAGCCAGGTATTCAAAAAGTCCTTCTTGGGCAATCAGCAGGCAGGCTTAGGTGTTGGAGTGGAGATCTCACATGCCTCATCTCTGCTTGGGTTTTTACAAGAGTACTTGTACCCTCTTCTTCCCCTTGGGTGCCTTGACATTAATGTACTTGTCACCTATAGCACCTTGGCAGGACTCTCATTCATTCAGTGTTTTTTGTCTCTTCTTATGTATTCCAGTCCCTCACCTTATACAGGTTCTGTACTGTAATGTAAACGTAGTTCTCTGCTTTCTTTGGTCACACCAGCCCCAAGCAGTCTGGGACGCTGTCCTGCTCAGTTAGCTCCGTCTGCAGCATATACATATGTGATGATTGTGCCAGGTCTTTGCCAACACCTCCCACCTCAGTCTGGTCCTGCAGGGCTTGGCCCTGTGCTCACAGGTAGCAGGGGACCAGTCCCTCCAGTCCTGGTTCCCCAGCCTCTTCCTCCTCCCCAGGGCCTGGTGGAGCTGAGGGGAATTATGCCCCCCCTCCCCCTCCCTTATGAACTTCTTGCCTCAGTCTCTGCCACAGGTGGGAGGCGGTGAAGTCTGCTGGTCTTCTGTGGCCCCCTGCCAAGCAGACCCCAGCTAGGGTCCTGTGCCAGTGGGAGAGGGGCTTAAATCCTCCTCCTTCCCCTCTGCCTGAGTCTGCCTGCCCCTGCCCCCACCCCCGCTCCCTCTGCTCCA
>NW_017728907.1:64670776-64709885 GCF_001723895.1 Crocodylus porosus | reverse complement strand
CATTCAACCAGGTTTATCTTAAACCAGTTTCAGCCATTTTGAAACTGGTTTATATGCACTGAACTTCTGTTCTGTTACAGGTTTAAACCAGTTTCTGATCACTAGAACTGGTTTACGTGTAACTTCTGTCCCATGTGTATAAGTGTACTTAGAGATGTAAGTATGATCTTATTTCACCCTGCTCAAGTCCCTGAAAGCTGTTAATACAAGTTAGGGAGATCTTCCCCCTCATTTCTCACTGCTTTTTTTGTGACCATATCTTATGATAAGATGATGGTGTGTTACAAAAGTAGATGCATTAATGGATTTTTATGGACTTGCACTGAGTGGAATAGAATTGCACTTACTGTAGTCCACTTAGAGGCCCAGTAAGTGAAATAGTAGTTAGCCTCTGGTTCCCAATTGTTTTTTCCAAGAACTGTTACCAATAAACAGAAAACCATAAAACTGATGGTTTGGATGCATTTCTGGGAAGTGAAATAAAGCAGTGCCTTGTGTAAAGAGAAGAATATAGCTTAAAGTCTCTGATATCCTGGGCAAGTGATCTAAATGTACCACCATTACTACTACCTGACCTGGGCTTTACACGAAATTTTACCTACTTCATTTAAGGATTGGATATAGGCAACTAGTTTCAATAGAAAATCTTGAACTATGGATCCCAAGTGGCAGAGGGGCCTCCCTAAGGAAGCTGGGTATTAGGATATACCTACAAACTCATAATTTCTGGTTGACTAACTTTAGTCATGCTGCTAGTTCCAGGTGGTTTCCTGCTCAGTGGATTTGTTTTGGATCTTATGCTAGTCTATAATTCTAACTTCAGGGCATCAGTGTACCTTAGGCATCAAAGACTAACCTTGTGAACATCATAAATCATGGATTGTTATTGATATATATATTGGTTTAGATCTCTTTTATCAATGTAACTATGGTAGAAACTTTGTTTTGCTATATAACTCTTTTCAACACCTCATGTTTTTTTCACTTATATCATCAGTTACTATTAGGGCTGACAAATAATTTAAAAAATAATTGTAACTAATTGTGGAATTTAAAAAGTCACAATTAATCATAATATTAATCACATAGTTAAACAATACTCAGAACCACCCCCACCCAACAGCTCAGAGCCCATGCACCCCTGTGGCTCCCCTCAGCTACCACCAATAGTGCACAGCCCCAGCCCTGAACCCAGCTGCCCCACGCCTGTTCCAAACTCACCTGACTATGCTGAGCATCGACACTGGCCAGGCACAAGCTGCTGTTCAATGCAGAGGAAAAGCAACCCCTTCCCCTCACCACTGCTGGACCCTTCTTACTGCAGTTGCCTGGAGCCCACACCTGGGCTGCCCTGTGGCTCCCCTGCCCTGCAACCACTGCCCCACTGGGTGGGCTAGAGCAAGTGGTGATGGCAGTGGACAGGAGCCATAGGGTACCCCAAACATGGGCTCTGGGCAGCTGCAGCAAGATGGGCCCAGCAGTGGTGAGAAAGAGGGGCCACTTTTCCCCCTTGGTGAATAACAGCTTTTGCCTGGCCACTGCTGCTGCTCAGTGTGTGTGGGGAGTCTGGAGTAGGTGTGTGTGGCGGGCCAGGGGCGGGTCTGTGTACACGGATGCTGGTCAGGAGCTGGTCTGCTTTGCTGGTTAAAACAATGTGTGTGATCAATGTAATTAAAAAAATTAACATAATAATTTGTTATTGCATTAATTGCGTAAGTTAACTATGATTAACTGACAGCCCTAATTGATATATAAGATTTCCAAGCATTAATCATACTTCTGCTACCAGATTTCCACTATGAAACACTTACATTATGTATACACTACCTATCTTCCTTTTCTCCCACAACTCTCTTCAACTTGAGCATTCATGCTTGAGGATGACTTTTTAACCATTTCATTGCTAACTGATTTTATAGAAATGGACAAGTATATACAAATAATCTTTGGTATACCAGTAGCATGTTAGAATGCTGTTTGAAAAAGGCCCCTCTGTGTGTGTGTGTGTGTGTGTGTGTGTGTGTGTGTGTGTGTGTGTGTGTGTGTGTGTGTGTATTGCTGCAACCAAAAGGTTGCAATGAACATTTTAAAAAGTTAAATAAAAATTTACTAGTGCCTTATTAATGCAAATGCCTAATATCAAGTGTCTTGCAAACAGTCCCAAAAATTAATAATCACTGGATTCGTTTAGTTAAAGCTAACAATTTTTATCCTGACTTTTTATGAAGTCTTGGATCTATTCTTTCTCAGTCAGAGGCTCATAACTGCTAATAGGAGAGGAATCTACTTAATGGCAGGAATGTCAATGAGTTAAAGAAACTTTGTACTTTCCTTGACAAAAGGGTCTGAAGAAGCCTGGCCAGTACTGAATTTCAGTCCAGGTATTTCCAAGTCTTTTTCTCTTCCTCTTTTCAACCCTTAATAGTTTGCAAGTGCACAAGTCTCCAAAAGGAAAGTAAACAGATGGGATAACTTCTACCCTCAGTTGTACTCAAGTCTGTGGAACTGCATGAAGTGGGTATCTATTTTGTCTTTATTCCATAGCTAGTGCATAGCCAACCTCTCCATTCCTGGATATGAATATACAGCTTTTTCAACAAGTCCATCTGCCTGTCATCACTTTAAGAAGAGGATAAGATGGTGCATGCAGATTTGTGGAGGCGCAAAGTGGTGCAGACATGCATTTTGAAGATAGGAACATCTTGTTGAATGTGCCATGGCAATATATATCTATCTATCTATATATATATATATATATATAAAAATAAAATATTGCTCTTCCTTCATCACTGTTACCCTTCTCTTCACGATTTTCCCCTCACACACTGTTTTCATTGAAGAGGCATTTAGATGGCAAAATACTGTTAGATAATAACAGTCTTTGTCTTTTTCAGCTACTTGGAATATGGAGTTGGATCAGAGAGCTATTTATGTGAGGAGTCTTGCTGAATTTTTAAAATATTTTTTTGTATTTTCAGAAGATTTGTATCCATCTGATGCTTTTGAATTTGTGTCTGTGCCTGTTTTGAGTGGCTGAGTGAGATCCTGTTAGCACTGTTGCAGAAGGATGCCGGCTGGGAAATATTGAATGCTGCTGGCAAAATAACAGAGAGTGAAGATGAAGAGTGTGCCAACCAGGAAACTTTGAAAGAAGAGATGAGGAACGATGCCAGCTAAAAAACAGAATGTAGCCAAAAAGTCTAATAAATGGAGAGCATTTACTGTGAGGGGGGTAGTCTTCTATCACGAGGGAGAGAGTGAGACTGAGAGAACAGTTGTTAGATGCAACACAGTGAGGAAAGTCAGCAAGAGGCCTAAATAGTCTGAGTCACTTGCATCCTGGTATAGCCTCCTTGTTCATTGTGAGCTGCCAAGAAATATTGGGTAAGAGAGTGTGTGCGCAAAGGAACTGCTGTGAGAAGATGCCACAGAGGGAAGAGTTAATTAGAGGTTCTGAGAAATAAAGAACTGGTGTTTGATATATTGGGTGCAGAAAATTTGCTCTGGCGTGGAGATGGATGATAGAGCTCCTGCTGCTAAAGGGTATGAGTGAATGGTTGAGTGAATCTTTGTAGGACAGAGAAGTAAGAAATGTAACAGTACGCTGAAGCAATAGGTTATTATAGCAGAATTATTATGACACCATAATACCAATGCTCTCTAGGCCTGTACTGGCTGACGTAGGGTCTAGAAACTTGGAAAAGTAGACAGACGATGGCTTTTTGACATATTTTCTGATTTGGTACTATCTTTTTAAGCATATTTTTGGATTTTTCCTTTGTACAGTCACAATAGATTTTGTTCTTCATAGCATGACAGATCATTAAAATAATTTGGACCATCTTTGCTTGCTGATTCAGTCAGTGTTGCTGTTTCATACCCCCTACTTTGATCCAGGTTTCACATTCTCTAGTTAATACAACACTGTTAGAAGGAGATAAGATCAAAAGCCTTGTGTTCAGTTTGCTTTTCAGCATCTCCTCTAGCAGTTTAAACTATTTAACTTTGAACTATTCTGTATTAAAATGAGAATAAAATAAGTCCATATTTGGGTCTGTTTTGTTTTGCAGGAAATCATTAGTAATATTACTGATACCGGGAATGGGATCTAGGTATGCTTACTTGCTGATATTTGGCTGGTGATTTTTTTCCAAAATAAGATTTCCTTCATGATTACAGATAGTTTCTTGAGCTTTTCTATCTGAATTATAGTCTTGCAAAGATACAACTAGAGAATTCCCCCTACAGTAATATTACTGGTCAATAAGCATGCTCTGTAACAACACTTTTTAAATACCTGAGAGCCCTTGTCTTCCTGAAATCTTGTCATCTTATTCCAATACTGCTTCACTGACTTGGCATTATAAACATTTCCATAGAAGGCAATATCAAAATCCATAGGGTGAAAGGTAGTAGCTCAGGTGTCTCCCCCATTAGTGCAAATCGACATGTCAGTTAAATCACCTTTTAGTGAAAAGGTTGTGTATAAATTGAACCCCCATCAGCATATACTTTAAGTGAACATGTTGTTAAACTGGTTGTAATTGCTTATAAGATGCCATGACTAGTCTCTTGTTACTTTGAACTAGTGTTTCCATGGGAAACAGTGACTTCTGATCCCGAGAACTAGAGCTTAGACATATTAATGGTGTTTGGTTATCGTGTGCTAACAGCTCCATTAACATATGTCACTGCTGTTCTAACACAGAATAAGGTGGTTACATGTATTGTTTGTCAGCTTGGCTGAGGAGATATGAAGCTGTGTACTTAAAATTTCTTCAAAGTCCTTTCTGTATTTTGTAGATATTCATTTATGAACTCGGTGGTAAAGTGTGGTATACATGTAATGCAACTGTTAACTTTTAGAATACAGTTGAGGAAATGTTTCTTATTTCCGCAACAATGTCAATTATTTTAAATATGGAATCTTTTTTGTGATTACATCTGGGTATTCTGTTTCCCCATGACAACTTCCAAACAGACTTCCCCATAGTATTTAGCTTGACTCCTTTTCCTGCTAACTATTACACATGTTTCCTCTAATGGTCCAGGAAAGAAGGGCTAGGGACAGACATTACACATAAACCAGTTTAAGTGATCAGAAACTGGTTTAAACCTGTAATAGAATAGATGTTCAGTACACATAAGCCAGTTTGAAAATGGCTGAAACTGGTTTGAGATAAACCTGGTTGAATGTAGTATATCACACTTAATTGATTTGGGTCAAACTGGTTTATGGAATGTCTGTCCCAGACCTCTTGCTGGTTTAAGTTAAGCAGACTCCCCCAGCATCCTGATATGCTCTCTGGGCTGGGTGGGGCTCTCTGCTCCACAGCAGAGGTTGCCTTTCCCCTCTGCTCCCTGGCTGGAGCTCAGCAGAGACTGCAGGTACCTTAAACACTGTTATCAATTCTCTGCTGGACTGGTCAGAGTGGGGCGGGGGAACCTCTCCCTAATAAGAGCATCCCACGGGTGTGGTTACACCCCCCCTCTCCCCACCTCAGCTCAGAACCATACAAGGGAAGGGAGGGCTGCTCTAGTGCCCTCTGGCTTCTAGCCTGAGCCACTGCAGGGATGTGCCTGCATTTCTGGGATATCTGTGCAGTTACAAACTGATTCAGCCTAGACAGGTTAGACTAACCTGCAAAGATTGAATCAGTTCAGGCTCAGGCTTTTTGAATGTCTGTCCCTAGCCAAGCTGTCTTGCCACCTGGCTATAAAGGTGTGTTGGCCGTGTGAAGTTTTAACGTACTAGAATGCAGGATTAAAGGGCATTTTCTGGGGTTTGCCTTATTGTGGATTTTGTTTTGTTTCTTTACAAAACAAATACATTGACACATTTTTTGTAAAAGGAAATAGAAAACTATATTTTTCCCCATATTCCTTCAAATGTAACTATCCTTGTTCTAGCATACAGCAACATTTGTGTACAAGATACATGAAAAGAGAATTTTTTAAGGGGGATGTTACAACTTTATTAAGGAAAGTGAAGTACAGTGCAAATGTGTGTGCATATTTAAATAAGGCTCTGATTCATGAAGGAGCTAAAGATCATTGTCTAACTTTATTTATTTTACTATACTAAGAAAAAAAGAGAAAAAAGGAGAGTACAGCACTTGATTACAAATCATAGCAGCAACTGCACTTTTGGAACTACATCTTCTTGTATTGTGAAGACACTTAACTGTTGATTTGTGGGTTTTAATGTGTATGCTAACCTTTGTGTTTTAGAATGGGTGTTTAGCTTGATTTTTTCTGTAATTCTTAGGTAAAGCTACTTGGAACAGGAGAGCAGGTTAATGGTTGGAATGGGAGAGGTCATGGTTGGAATCAGAGAGCAGGCTATAAGCTAGGTCTGAGAGAGGGAATTTCTACACCAGAGTGTGCTGCTGTATTTCTTTGACTGCATCGACATGGCTTACTGTTGTGGCTGGTGAAAATTAAGTTGTTTCCTCATCTTTATTGCAATTGCCGCTGTGGATGATATCCTTACTTATCACCACTATAAAACAAACAAACAAAAAAAGATAGCATCCATAGGAAATAAATTGTAATAGTACATTTCCAGTTCTGTTGTGCATATTTTTTGTTAATTTCCCTTTTGATCTACTACATGTAAACTGATTTGCATTGCCATGAGGTATATTATATGCTGTGGGTTTAATGTGTATAGTCCTATTTAAAATTACTTACTGTCTTGGGTTTCAAGAAAAAAAAGGCTTTTATTTCTGTTCTACTACATATAATCTATTACAAAATTTCAGAAAACACAATAATTGTAAGCAAAAAAAATCAACTAACAAAGAAAATACACTCAGCTCCTAATTTTTATGGCTTAGAAAAAGAGAAGTTTCAAAATAAAAGCCCATAATCATCAGAGCCACATTGTCCTCATATTTCCTGAGCATGTGAAAGTTCCTTGCATAATACTGGTTAGGATAATTATTTAGAGCTAATATATAGTTGGGTCACAAACAGAGTTTTGTTTTAGGATGTTTTTATCAATTGCAAAATTTCTTCTTTTCTGGAGTGGAAGGAAATTCAGGGGAAAGTTGCCTTTTAAATTAATGGAAATGTTTTAACTTCAGCTTTCATTCTGGCATAAATTTCATTTTATATTAAAAATATAATGAAGAAAATCAACAAAACCTAATTTTTAGAAAACTGAAACGTTCTAATACAAATCATATTTGATAGTGTCAACTTGATTTCAACAAGTTGTTATTTTTCAACAGAAAGGAAAAATCCACTGAAAATTTTTTGAGATTCACAGTAGTGTCTGACTCCTTCACAAAGTTTCATGTCAATAAGGAGGGGCGTATGAAGGTATGTCTTTGTGGCACAATAGATGACTGTGGAAAAATATCTAAATTAGGTCATGAAGAACTGTGTTATTTGCCAGAAAAATAGCTTTCCACAGCTCCAGAAATTTGGCAGAAATGGAGTGGTGGCAGTGTTAATGCCCATGGCTATAAGAGCCATGGCAATTGTCACCGTCACCGCTCCCCTGTTGCCAAGTTTCCAGACCCATGGGGATGACATGGGTCTATAAATTTGGCATGGCTCCATATACCCAATCAGGCCAGCACATGGTATTGGTCCATTGTCAGACCCAGCACATTGCATGTGTCCCCAAACTCATGCTGCAGGTCAAACCCATTGTGCGGTCACAGAGTTAGTGTGCTGGGTTTTACTCAGCATGGGTCTCCACTGCACAAAGTTGAAGTTAGTGCATGGCCCCAGGCCCAGAATGCTAGGTTAGTCTACAGGACCCATCTGGTCTGCAGGGGGCTTTACCACACTTACCATGTACCACACTACACTTACCACAAAGGCTATTTTTTTTAAATTCAAGCTTACTTTCACAAACAAGGTGCATACTATATAAAGGGGGATGCTGTTTGTAAATATATATATATATATATTTAGGGGGAGCACAGCACTTATAGTTTCATAGTTTCATAGTTTGTAGGGTCGGAAGGGACCTAAGCAAATCACCAAGTCTGACCCCCTGCCATGGCAGGAAAGAGTACTGGGATCAATGACCCCAGCAAGGTGATTATCAAGCCTTGTCTTAAAGACCCCCAGGGTAGGAGCCAGCACCACTTTGATTGGAAGTTAGTTCCAGATCCTAGCCGCCCAGACAGTGAAGTAGCACCTCCTGATGTCTAATCTGAATTTACCATCTGCCAGCTTGTGACTGTTATTTCTAGTCACTCCTGGTAGTGTTTGGGGGAACAGGGACTTTTCCAATGCCTGCTGGTCCTCTCTGACTAGTTTGCAAACAGCCACAAGATGCCCCCTCAGCCTTCTCTTGTGGAGGCTGAACAGGTTCAGGTCCCTGAGCCCCTCCTCATAGGGCCTGCCCTGCTGCTCCCTGATCATGTGAGTGGCCCTCCTCTGGACCCTCTCCACGTTGTCCACATCCCTCTTGAAGTGCGGCGCCCAGAACTGGATGCAGTACTCCAGCTGCAGCCTGACCAGTGTCACATAGAGGGGGAGGATCACCTCCTTGGACCTGCTTGAGATGCATCTGTAGATGCATGACCAGGTGCAGTTGGCCTTCCTGACTGCCTCCCCACACTGCCGGCCCATGTTCATCTTGGCATCAGTGATGACTCCCAGATCCTTTTCTGCCTCTGCACTGACAAGAAGGGAGTTCCCCAGCCTGTAGGTATGGTGCTGGTTCTTCCTCCCCAGGTACAGTACCTTGCACTTGTCAGTGTTGAATCCCATCCTATTTTCATCCACCTACCCCTGTAACCTGTCTAGGTCCAATTGTAGCCTATTCCTTCCTTCTAGCGTGCCCACATCCCCTCACATCTTAGTGGCCCTCTTCCAGTCTTTTGGCACCACACCAGAGCACCATGAGTGCTCGTAAAGCCGTGCCAGGGGTCCCTCAATGACCTCTGCTAATTCCCTCAGCACTCTGGGGTGGAGATCATCCAGACCAGCTGATTTAAATATATCCAGTCCCTCCAGAAGTTCCCTGACTAGATCCTCCCTGACCCTTGGCCTAGGTGTGCCTCCCCTGGGGCCTGAAGAGGGCCTAGTGGGGGGTGCTGATCTGGTCCCTGCTCAGGAAAATGGAGGCAAAAAAGTCGTTAAATAGGTTAGCTTTGTCATCTGGTGTGACGACCAAATTTCCCAGCATGGAAATGGCTATGGCTAGGCTTCTTCCAGTAACTTAGATTGCTTGTTCAAAGATAGTACAGGTATCTGTACATAGCATTGTGTTGTGCCAGGTAGATATACTGTTGCTCTGAGACACTATCCCATAATGCTTTGAGTAATCTAGAGGCTTCCTGTTGTTCTCGGTTATATTTGTCAATTGATTTTTGAATGCCAAATTAGTTGTAAAAAACAGAAATGCTTCACAGGAGACTCATGAAGCCAAAACACCCCATGTTTTTCTCTAAATTGTTTTTGACAGATGCATTCAATTAACTCTAGTTAGCTTACAAAGCTCCTTCCCCTCCTATTGCTTTTCTGCTCTGAATGAGCTCCTTGCACACCCCCAGGATCTGTGCGTCTGGGATTCCTTTGCATCCTCCAGGACTCCTTGAATCTTCATGTCTTTTTCTCATAAAAACATGATTTGAAGAACCTGAAAAAGTCAGTCTGCTGAAACTTTCCTGACTTTTTCCCCCCATTTTTTTCCCTGTCAGTAGTGCGCTGTACCACCAAGATGATAGGTTGGATATCCCTGACTTTTCCTCAGAAAATATTACCATTTTTAGGGGGGAAAATGATTACCTCCCCCCACAATAAAATGCTACTGTATGCATGTTCTCCTGTTGCGGACTTTAATTACAAAATCATTCCACAGACATCAAATGTGTTGAATCTTTGAAACCAATTAATTAAAAGCCAATTTAAGATTTTAAATCAAAACATAGTTTAAGGTCAGGTGAAGCCGTGATTTTACCTGTGATACATATTTTGTTTTGTGATCTGTTTAAACTCAAATTTCAGTTTGAAAGTTGTGAGTGTTATCAACCCCAAAGAAAATACTCACGGAAACCCCACTGAACTACAGCCAGAGTCATTAGGTCTGATGAGCCTGTTTCTGCACCATAACTACTATTAAATTAGTAGGAGTTAAGGTCACTGACGGGAAACAATTTCTCCCCTCTACCTTAATTTGTGTATAGTATTCAAGAAAGGCCAGCTCCTATTTGAAGTAAGTGGGACCAGGAACCAAAATATAGTTATTAAACACATTATTTCTGTCAGTTTTCCATGCAGTTTTTTTTTTTTTTCCATATGGGTCTAATTCCAGAATATACATATCACATTTATGCTATTGACATTGTGGTTTTGGTATACATCGTGCAAGGTCCTGTATCTCTATCCAAATAACTGGAGCAGTTGTTCAAATTAATTATTCAAAAAGATGTTGAACGTTAGGACTAGAAACATTTAGTAAGACATACAATACTGCGAAACCTAAGTAGATTCTTAATAATCTGTTTCTCATCATTGTCAGTAATCATTGGCAGTAGTTGCAGCAAATTGGTCAAGTAGCGCTCACATACTGAGATGTCTTGTTTCTTCCTATCACATCTAAGAAGTAATGTTAAATGTAACCTTTCACATTTAAGTATTTGGCATTTTTATGTTCATGACCCCCATTGCAAGTGACAGAGAATCACAGCATTTCTTTTCTTAGCCATTCCTGAAACTTTTATTATATGCATAGCTGACTGGAAGGGCGGGCATGCCCCTCCACCCCCAACCCCACCCCCTCATAACCACAGGGCTGCCGGTGGCTTCTGCAGGTGCTCGCCAGCCCTGTTCCCACCAGTACCACCAATGTTGACTTCTGTGGATGCCCTGCCAGACTCAGGATGCACCAGTCACCTACGATGACATGCTTTTGTTCTTGCAATTGGTTTAAAGTTAAATCACAACACCTTATGGGTAAAGTTCTGGTCTGCCTTATCTATAAAAACAGTTTCGATCTGTTATTGAATCAAATAAAAAGGAAGTACAATAAGCCTTCCAACTCTTATTCCCCTTTGCCTTTCAAAATGAAACTGGTAACTTCCTGGAAGCTTTACTTGTAAAAAGTACTGTTAGTGCTGTATTATTCTGGAGTGATATTAAAGTGGCTTGTACATAAGCAGCTTTTTTACGCAAGATAGCTCTCTACAGTATATTGCAACCGCAGATGTAACAAACAGTCAGAAAGGTCTCCTCTGAACACTGGTGTAGCTCCCTGAATACTGTTGGTAGTATTACTGGCCAGTGTTAAACTGCAGTATATGAGAATTGTGGCAGATAGATTTTGTGCATAGTGATACTCAGAAGATTCAAGCTTTCACTAGCTCCTTTTGTTTTTGATCCACTGATCTGGGAAAAGGCTTTTCTGGCTGTGAAGCCAAACACTCCAACCGAACATCCAAGCAGTAGCTGTACAGCCTATTATTAAATGAAAATATTTCTTGTTGATTAATGGGGGCCAAATTACGATTTAGAGGAAAAATGCTAGAATTGGAGGTGGCTAATACAAAGTAAAATCTCTTTCTTTCGTTTTTTATAAAAAAGAGACTTCTGAAGTTTAATTTCCTTTCCCATCTGAACACTTTGGGGAATTTAAAAGTATTTTGATGTAATATTCTTGTGAGGAAAGTTATCACCAAATAGTCTGTTCTTTTTAGCAGTAATATCGTTCATGCATCAGCACCTGCTTCTTCATCAATGGTAGCAGCTGTTTGAGTTGAAAAAAGGAATGAAACCTTGATAGTTTCATACTTTGTACTATTGTGTATTAAGTTAAAACAGCTGCTGTAAATCTGACTTTTCTCCAGGAAGCTTCTAGTTCTAGATACCTTTTTCTAAAGATGAAGTTAGTGTATATTTGTGAGCACTTTGGGTACATTTTGCTTTGAAAACACATAAACAAAAAGGCTATTTTATATGATGGTTTCAGTACAGAATTTCACTAAAATGCATGAACAATTCAATTCAGGTCTCATTATATTTTGCACTGTAGTGCCAGACTCTATTAGTGTTTGAAAGTACAGGAAATGTTTTTGGCAGACAGAATAATTCTCCACTCTAGATCATTCTACAGCAAGGTTAATCATTTAAATATTGGACTAAGAGATGATCATCTTATCTTTATGGTAAATGCAAAATGTGTTAGATGTTCAGGGCATAAAACTCAAGGTGTAACTTTCTATGCAACTCTTTTACACTGTTTGTTTCAATGATATTGGTTCAAAAGCTATAAATAAATTAGGATAATTATGATACAATTACTTTGTATAAAATGAATAAATGAATATTTATGTTGCATATTTTGATCCAGATCCTTAGTTGATGTAAATCAGCATAGCTGCATTGCTGTCAGTGAAGTTAAGCCATTGTACCAGATGAAGAGTTGATTTTATTAAGGAAAAACTAGTGAAGATCTAGCCAAGCGGTGATTCTCCTTCAGTGATCAGGAATGCCTCTTGAAAAGAAGTGGAGCCATCATGGAGCAATGAAGAGGACATTTGGGTAGATTTCACCTTGTCTGAACTGGCATGCTCTGCAGTAGAAGCTAGGGGAATCAATCTGGATCAAATTTAGACTGCAGGGAGGAAAAGGAGAAGCACAGCATCTAGGTCTATGATTACATGAGAGTTGGCCAGATCTCCATGTCAGGGGAATTGTGGGGATGTAATAGAAGTTGTGGAGTTGTTACACTGGTCCTCCCCTGTCTGCGGTCATTTTTTCTCCCCTGTACACAGGGTTCTTACTGAAAGCCAATTTACTTGCATTTCACATAGAGACCAGTATTTATCTACAATATCATCAGGACAGAGAAAGAGAGAGATACTAAAATAAAATATTTATGGCAAGCCCATAGTTGTCTCAGTGAATGTAGAAAAAATGCCTATAATCTGTATGTTCCAATTATTGATATGCAGTAGTTTTATATTAGTTGTATGTACTGAGGCATTTCTGAAGTGGTGTGATGATGCAGTTGCACCAGCTCCATGTATAGCCTGCTTGCCACTGGCTTCACTTACCTGTAATGACAGATGCTTGGATCCCCTGCAGAGTCTGAGCCCCAGGTGGGCTGGTGGAGGACACCCAGAGGGACCAAGTAGGGAGCTGGTAAGAAAGGTGGGGCCTGCCGGCTGCTGCTGTCCTTGACTAACCTAGGGCCTGGGGAGGTCCCAGAGATGCTCCTGCCACACTCTAGCTGCTCATTGACAGGAGTGGCCCTGGGACTTCTATTGGCCCCAAGTCAGCCAGGGACAGCAATGGCAATGGGTGGTTCCCCTGCCCTCTATACAAGCCCAGAGGCAAAACCTACTAGGAAGGGGAACGGGGAATGACAAGGGAGCAGAGGCACTGCTAAGCATCAGAGGGGAGGGGATACCCGAAGCACAGAGAGGAATAGGGAAATGGAGAAAAAAGTCTGCAGCAGCTGCTGCTGTGGCATATTTTGCCCAGAGGGACAGAGGGTATATGCAGCCAGCCCTGCAGTGCTGGTTGCATCCCTTGACTGTGCAGTAAAATTAGTAAGATAGGTACAGTATTTTTCAAAAGTCATTACAATCAACATAAAGCTATGACATAATAAGCACATCTACATGTGCACAGGATTGTGCAGTTGCTACTGCGCAGTCCTGACACCGCACAGGTTTTTTCTGATGCTACTGTGCAGTAGTGTCAGTGTCACAGGCCATGCCTGCAGATGCTACATCACCATAGCAATGAGGTACACTGATGTACCTCATTGCTATTGCAGCGTAGCATCTCATATAGATGTGCTCAACGTGTAACTCATGTAATGTTTCTGAAGATTCTCATTTTTCTAGGAAATAAATACTTGACTTTTCAAATAACTGAATTACTTTTCAGTCGTTTTTGGAAAAGGAATTGCTGCTCCACTTCTGACCCACTTCTGAAAAAATGGCAAGCAGCTTCTTGTGATGCCATGATCTCTCTGTTTCAGTTAGTATTGTGGCAACTCGGCATCTCACAGAAGATAGTCATCACCTTTTCAGATGAATCTTGTAGGATTTGACTATTATACATGTTGCATGAATAGCAATGCAATGGATGCAGTCTTTAAAAGGCAGAGTTTGAGATCCAGGCACAAGATTGCAAGAACACATATTTATAAAAATACCTTGGTCAGTTCTCTCAGAATTACCCATTTTGTGCATTCCTTCGTGGTTTTGCATGAACAAATATGACTGTGTCCATGCTTTCTGCATAGAATGACCTCTGCCTCTGTCTGTGTGTACATCTTACTCTCAGTCAGCTTGGAGGAATATAGTTCAAAATCCATTATACCCTGGACTATGAACCAATAGGTTCTATTAAGCGTTACTGAAGTACAATTAAAAGTCATTTTAAACAATTTTGCAACTTCAACTCTCCTCCCAAGTTGCATGTTTATCATTTAAAATGTAAATATGATATACATATAAGGCCAGTTCCTTAGGGTGAATTACATTTTAGAGTTAGCAGGTGCTAATTCTAATTTTAGTCTGTATTAAGATTGATGCTAGTAATGATCAGACATGTTTGGGATTAGTGCTTTCTCTAATGTGCACTTCTTAGATCTGCCACTAGACAACTGGGGAGCAGGGCATGACTAGAGGCTGCAAATTTGCTCCATGCTGCCTGCCCTGCTCTCTGGCTCACAGTATAGGCTGGGAAGGAAAAGTGAAAGCTTCTTGGATAGCCCCCTCCACTCTCCAAATTGTCCTAGTGCCCCTCATTGTCCCCTGGATCTCCTCTCTACCTCCCATTAAGCCCCCTCACACCAGATCCCCCCACCCCCACTCCTGGATTTCTGCCCTGCCACCCTAAACAGTCCGAGAGCAGCTGCAACAGCCAGGGTTCCCCATCTCTAGCTGCTCTTGAGGTCTCTGGAGCCCATGCCACTTCTGAACATCCAGCCTCCACCAGGCCCTGCAGCTGTCCAGTAGCTCCTCCTCCACCTTGCCCCACCTCCATTTGTGGGACCCAGTGAGGGTCAGGTATGAGTACTCAGGGTTGGTGGGGCTGAAGTGACCCCAGGAGCAGGCAGGGAAGGGAAACACCTCCGCCAGTGTCTCTGCTGCTCTTGGGTTGATCAGGGGGGCAGAACAATTATTTGGGGGTGAAGAAGCTAATGGGGGATCAGAGCGGGGTAATTGGGACTGCAGGGCAGCAATCCAGGCATGGAAGGGGTGATTTAGAGGTTGGGTGAAAATTTGGGGGGCAGAGAGGGAAGCAGCCTAGCAGCTCATCACTAACTTTGCACCTTCCCTCCTCCTACCCCTCCCTCTTCCCATCTCCAGTCCTGCTTCCCTGATACTGTCCCCATATCCTTGTCCCCTTGTCCCCTGCATTCCTGTTCTTTCCCTCCTCATTCAAGCCATCCCTATCCACCTATTGCTTGGCTATTTCCATCTGTCAGTCCCAGGTGTCAGCTGTCAGTTCCTAGTTGTCAATCCCTGACTGTTCCCTGGATGATATCTAGTCCTCCTGGGAGCTGTGTCTCCTGGGATACTGGAAGTCCACAGATTAGTTATTTTACCTCAGGTGAACAAGCAGAAGTTAACGTAACTTGAGCTAGGTAGCCCAGCTCAAAGATAATTCTCATCCAAAGTGGCCCAACTTTAAGAAGTCTTGTTAGCTGTAGTACTTAAGAAGACTCAATATATGATTTTTCAAGTTTTAAGCATTCTTAATATGGTCTAATTGTAATATGTAACCTCACCCTTAGCTTGATGTATATGACCAAATCAATACTGATTTCAGAGGAACTCTAATGGTTTATACCAACTGAAGACGCTCCCCATAGATTAACTATAATAAAATCATAGGAATCATAGAAAATTAGGGTTAGAAGGGACCTCAGGAGGTCATCTAGTCCAACCCATCCCTAACTACCAGGACCATCCCCAACTAGATCATCTCAACCAAAGCCATGTCTGGCCAGGTCTTGAAAACCTTGCAGGATGGAGATTCTACCATCTCTCTGGGTAACCGGTTCCAGTGTTTTACTACCCTTCTAGTGAGAAAAGTCTTCCTAGTATCTAACCTAAACTTCTGTTGCTGCAACTTGAGACGATTGCTCCTGGTTCTGTCATCTGCCACCACTGAGAACAGCTTAGCTCCATCCTCTTTTGACACCCCCCCACTTCAGGTAGTTGAAGGCTGCTATTAAATCCCCCCTCAGTCTTCTTTTCTCTACACCGGTACTGTGGTCAGGTCCCAAAGGACTGGAAAAGGGCCAGTGTGGTCCCTGTTTTCAGGAAGGGGAGGAGGGAGGAACTGGGAAATTATAGGCCAGTTAGTCTCACCTCTATCCTTGGGAAAACTCTGGAAAAAATCATTAAGGATCACATTTGTGGGAGCCCAGCAGGGGAAATAATGCTGAAAGGAAATCAGCATGGGTGCATTGCAGGTAGATCCTGCCTGACTAACCTTGTTTCTTTTTATGATCAGGTCACAAAATGCTTAGACACAGGGGTCGAGGTAGAAGCCATCTACCTAGAGTTTAAGAATGCCTTTGATACAGTATCACATTCTGTTCTCATAAATAAACTGACAGGCTGTGATGTAGATGATTACACAGTCAGGCAGGTGGCAAATTGGCTTATGGGTCGCACCCAGAGAGTGGTGGTGGGTGGTCATTATTGACCTGGAAAGATGTGGGCAGTGGAGTCCCACAAGGCTCGGCCCTTGGACTGATGCTATTCAGTGTCTTCATCAGTGACTTGGACGAGGGCGTGGAGAGCATCCTGTCGAAGTTCACAGATGATACCAAATTATGGGGCAACGTTAACACAGAGAAGGGTAGGGGATGGAGCCAGGCAGATTTGCACAGGTTGGAAAAATGGGCAGAAGAAAATAGGATGCAGTTCAACAAAGACAAATGCAAAGTTTTGCACCTGGGCAAAAAGAACTGTCAATACACTTACAGGCTGGGAGATGACCTTCTCAGCAGCACAGCAGTGGAAAGGGATCTTGGAGTCATTGTTGATTCCAAGATGAACATGAGTTGTCAGTGAGATGAAGTGATCAACAAGGCTAACTGCACTTTATCATGCATTAGCAGGTCCAGGGAGATGATGCTTCCCCTCTATGCGGCACTGGTCAGGCCGGCTGCAGTTGGAGTACTGCATCCAATTTTGGGCATTCCACTTAAGAAGGAAGTGGAGAAATAAGCCCAATTCCCTAAGCCTCTCCTCAAAAGTCATGTGCCTTAGCACCTTCACCATTTTTGTTGCCTTCCACTGGATTCTTTCCAATTCGTCCACATCTGTCTGCAGTGGGAGGCCCCAAAATGAACACAGTATTCCAGATGTGGGCTCACCAGTGCTGAATAGAGGGGAATAAAATCTTCCCTTGACCTACTGACAACACACCTATGAATGCAGCCCATTATGTCATTAGTCTTCTTGGTAATAAGGTCACACTGCTGGCTTGTATTCAGGTTATTGTCTGATGTAACCTCCAGGTCCTTTTCTGCAGAGCCCCTGCCCAGCCAGTCAGATCATAGCCTGTACTGGTGCATGGGATTGTTCTCACCTAAGTGCAATACTTTGCAGTTTTCCATGTTGAACCTCCTGAGATTCCTTTTGGCCCAATGCTACAATTTGTCTAAGTCACTCTGAATCCTAGCCCTAGCCTCCAGAATATTTACTACTCCCCCCAGCTTGGTGTCATCTGTAAACTTGCTAAAGGTACACTCCATGCCATTTTCCAGGTTGGTGATGAAAACATTGAACAGAACTGACCCCTGGGCACTCCACTTGATACCAGCTGCCAACTAGAGGCATTGATTATTACCTTCTGAGCCCAATGCTCCAGCCAGCTTTACGTCCACCAACCTGTGCTTCCTTAGCTCACCCTTAGGTTGGTCAGGCATAACTTGCCCCTGGTGAATCCATGCTGATTGTTCCTGAATCACCTTTTTCTCCAATTGCTTGTATTCCTTGAGGATTTGCTCAATGATTTTTCCAGGAACTGAGGTGAGGCTGACTGGTCAGTAGTTTTCTGGATCTTCCTTCTCCTTTTCTTAAATATGGGCACTATGTTTGCCCTTTTCTAATCATCCAGGACCTTTCCTGATCACCATGAGTTTTCAAAGATGACAGCCAGTGACTGTAAAATCACATGAGCCAACTCCCTCAGCACCCTAAGGTGCATTCCATCCAGCCTCATGGACTTGTACACATCCAGCTTTTCTAAATAGTCCCTAACCTGTTCTTTCACAACTCAGGGCTGCTCACCTCCTCCCCAAACTGTGCTCCCAGGTGCAGTAGTTTGGGAGCTGAACTTGCCTATGAAAACTGAGGCAACAGAGGCATTGAGCACTTCAGCCTTTTCTGCATGCTCTGTCACAAGGTTGCCTCCTCCAGTCAGTGAGGGACCCGCACTTTCCCTGATCCGCCTCTTGCTACTGACATACTTGTAGAAACCCTTCTTGTTACGCTTCGCATCCCTTGCTAGGTGCAACTCCCAATTGCACTTTGCCTTCCTGACTTCATCCCTGCATGCCTGAAAAATGCTATTATATTCTTCCCTAGTTATCTGTCCAAGTTTCTACTTTTTATAAGCTTCTTTTTGTGATTTAGTTTACTGAAGAGTTCCTTGCTATGCCAAACTGGTCTTCTGCCATACTTACTAGTCTTCCTGTGCATTGGGATTGTTTTTTCCTGCACCCTCAGTAAGACTTCTTTAAAATACAGCTAGCTCTCGTGGACTCCTCTCCCCCTCACTCTGGCTTCCCAGAGGATCCTGCCCATGAGTTCCCTGAGCAAATTGAAGCCTGCTTTTCTGAAGTCCAGGGTCTTTACTCTGCTCCTCTCCGTCCTTCCTTTCTTCAGGAACCTGAACTCACTCATCTCATGGTCACTGTTGTTTCTGTCCATTACTATGTTCCCCACCAGTTCTTCCCTGTTTGTGAGCAGCAGGTCAGGAAGAACATGGCCTCTAGTTGGCTGTTCCAGCACTTGGAGCAAGAAGTTGGCCGCAACACTCTCCAAAAACTTCCAGGATTTCCTGCTCACTGCCATTTTGTTCTCCCAGTAGTTGTCAGGGTGATTGAAGTCCCCCATGAGAATCAGGGCCTGTTATCAGGAAACTTCCACCAGCTGTTTGAAGAAAGCCTCATCCACCACTTCACCCTGGTCTGGTGATCTATAGCAAACCGCCACCATGACATCGCCCTTGTTGCTCTCCCCTCTGATCCTGACCCAGAGACTCAACAGGCCTAGGTCCATTTTCATACATTTTCATTAGGTTTGCGAGCCTGTCTGCAAAGACACTCTTCCCTCTCTTCATCAGGTTGATCCCATCTCTTCTAAGAATCATTCTTGGAAAAACATCCCATAGTTGAAGAAGCCAAAGCCCTGTTGGTGACAGCACCTGTGCAAGCAGATATTGATCTGCAGGATACACCTGCTCTTGCCGGGGCTCTTGCTGGGACTGGAAGGATCAATGAGAACACAATCTGAGCCCCAGAGAGGGATATGCTACTAGGGCTGCTTATCTGTTCTTCCGGCGAACCACTGCAAGTGGAGGTGAAGATCTCTGGTTGCAAAATAATCTGGGACAGATATGAACTCCATATGCTCTGCCAATCACATATGAAGAATGCAATGTAAAAAGTAGTATTTTTTTCCATCTCCATGTAAGATGAGTTGCACATGAAAATCTCATAGTAATAATTCAGTTTGAAAACAAGCTTTGCAACTCAACTAATAAATTCTGGTAATATTTCAAAAGACAAAGAAAGAAAGTATTGTATATCAATATAATATATTACAGGAAAGAATTATTGGTGTGCATGTGTACATACTGTCTTTCTCTCTATCTCTATTTAGGAGTAACAGTGAAGTAGCAAAACTAGTAAATCATTCAAAATAGATTGTAATCATGTTTTGGTACTACTTCAAGGAACTTTTGGCATGAGATAAGACATGAGTCTGTTACTGAGTTAGAGGAGAGTCAGAACAAAAATCCTTAAATAGAATTTTGAACCTTGAGAATTCAGTTTGAAATTGACTCCAGGGGTGTATGTCTACACACCAGTGTGATATAGTTAAAAATGAACCAGCATGTGCATCCCTTAGAGACTAAAGCTTAATGCAAATGCAACCAGTAAAAGGAACCAAGCCTCATGGCCCCTGTATTATTTAACAAACTTTTCTTTAAGGTGTTTGATGGTTTATTCTTTCCCAAATGACCTTTCTTTTGATAAGATTATTCATATGCATGTGTTGACACACTGTAGTCATCCTCTCCTTGTTAATGCACTTATTGTATTTTGGGTATAATAAGCTATCAACGGGTTTCAGAGTTTGAGATGAAGGTTTAAAAAGTCCATGCTATTTTTTATTACTTAAGTACAGTTATGAATAGAAGAATTCAGCCAAATATTTCGGGGAAATAGTTCCTCAGAGGAAAGTATCCATAAGGGGATACCATTAAGCAGAGTAACTGCATAAACAAGTTTTTGGTGTTTCCAAACTTTTTATTGATCATCTTTCATTATATTAATAGTACAGATGTAAAAAAAAAAATCCCACAAACAGTGCTTTACTTTAACCTCTGTGCATCTCCACAGTGAGCCCAGCACATGTCCAGAAGAGACATTGTGTTAGTTGGACCCAGCACACCCGTCTGTATAGATCAGGTGCTTTAGTGGGGCCTTTTTTGTGCTTTTATCTAACAGCTGATTGAATCAGCTGTTAGATAAAAGTGCCAAAAATCCCCATTGAAGCATCCAATCTATACAGATGCTGTGGAGTCAGGTCAAACTAATGCGCTGTTTCTTCCTGTAAAGCGCTCCCCGCCCTCCATGCATGTCACTCTCCAATATGTAGTAGATAAGATTCTGAATCATGCTGAGTACTTATTTTTTTAGTTAGTAATAATGTTTAGTTACCACTAATCTTATTCTGCAATTTTAAAATAGTCTAATCCACATATTAAAACTGATGCTGTTTAACAATCTCTGCCATGTGACAGTTAGCTACCCTTTTTGCTGAAGTAGCTATAGAGCTAATGTGAAAGCACAGGAACTTTTCTAGATTCAACTAGCAAACAGGGTGTTTTTTAAGTTGTCTGCGTATTTCAGGATAAATATAAAGGATAACTGAGACCATTTTTCTTCATTAGAGTACAAGCATCCTTCCCTTTCCATTGTTTTGCATGTTAACTTTGATAGTTTTCAAAGAGAAGAGATGGTTGCATTTTTTTAATGGCATTTGAGCAATTTCTCAAACAGCAGATTGGTTGAAAAATGCAGGCTAAAGAACTATGAGCAGTGACTGAAGTAGCAATAAAAATGTTAGTTTTGCACTATATTGGTAAAATAATATGTATGGATTGCATTTGCAGCAGAGAGCACAACAATCCTTATCAAAACAAAGACTAGGTGCCTATGCAGAATAGGAAGATTTGCTTAATAATAAATGTTACAAAGAGTAAATGCTTCACTTGCACAGAAATAAGTAGGTGTCTGTATCAATTGCTGCGAAAATATAGTTTCTGTACTTAATCTAGTCTTTTTGTCTCTTGAGCATTTTCTCTGAAAATTTGTTTAGTGTTGCATGGAAGCTCTATTGACCAAGGATCTCTACTTAGTGTTGCAAAACCGTTTGGTTTTGTTTTACAAATAGATTTTGTTAAAAAATAGTTGAAACATTTGGAGAGTGATGAAGAAGCTATAGATAGTTATGATTAAAACAATTGGATTGATAGTATTTAATAGCCAAGAGAGACCCCTGGCTCCTACTTCTATTAGGGCAATGCATGAATGTGCTCATATAAGCTTTCCTTTCAGGAAGTGACATATTAGCTTCTTGCCAAAGACAACAGTTTTAACCCAACTGTATGTTTATAGATTTTCTCTTTCACTAGTGTATTTGCTCTTTTGTTTATCTAGTATGGGATTAAGAAAAAGAACACTCAAACTAGAAAATAACTGGATTAAAAAAAGAAAAGGCTATTGTGCATAATAATTATGCCTCATTTTAATACAAGCTACCACACTGTACATGTGGTAAGCAGCATATTAGAGATTACCCATTATTAAAACAATGAAAATGTTGCATTTTGCAAAAGGAAAATGTTCTACTTTTACAAAAATGAGAGATTTGATATATTCTGCACTGAAATGATTAATACATCTATGTACAGTGAAGGTGTTTTAGTTAGAGAAAATTATCTTTGCTAAAAATAAGTACAGCTAAAACATTTAATAACTACTTAAGAGCACCATTTCTCTCAATAAGTGCACTTGTCTTCCACTTACACTAATGAGAGTTCCACCACAGATATGGGAACCTGAAGATATGCTTTCTGCCAAACTGTTTTTTGTTGGTTTATTTAAAATCCAGTCATTATTCACCATGACCTAGGTAAAGGAAAGGGGGTCTAAAGCTAGTTGCAGTTAATGGTTATATTTAAGTAGCTTTTTGTTTCTAAAATAGAAAATATGAAAGAGTTGGCCACTCAAGTTGAAATTAGATAGATGGTATTTGAAATGGATCCTGCAAAGGGACATACATATAGATAACTTTATAAACTATGAAATACCCCAGTGAAGTCAATAGGACTCCTCAAAGTATGTAATTTTATGCATATCCATAAGTTTTTGGAGGAATGTTATATTATGAAGATAGAATTTTAAAGTATACAAAATAAGCAACCTTCCCTTTAAGTTTTCACTTATATTATCTGGCACAACATGATATGCCATTTTGCATGCAATTTCATGCAGCCTCTACTCCAGTTAGTCCTGATAGTGCAATCAGACCTGCCTAGACAAACCAATGTGCCTCTGAGAACCCCGCTAAAGTCTGACTGCAGGATTGAGGCCAGGTTTAACAGGAATCCAGGCAGCCACAAATGATTACTTGAGCCAGTCTTCCAGACAGGGATTGTGATATCTCTAAATTTCCAAATGTAACAACACACATTGCTACTTCGCAGCTGGTAAACTAATCTTATAATCTACTATGAAAATGCATCTTATAAACTAGAAAAATATTTGCATTAGTACTTTGCTTAATTTTTCCAATTGTGAAACAAAAGTTTTGAAATATTAAAGGGAAAAAGCAATCTTTTTTAAAAACTGGATATATAGTCTCAATAATTTTATACTTTTAATGAATCTTGATTGGAACAAAAGCAAATAGCTCTTAAGAGGCACAGTGCCTGCCAAACATTAAGTATTCAAAAATGGGAATCCGACTCTCTTTGGATAATTGACTGGGCCACTGAAACAAGTGATTTGGCTGCTCTTGAAACAATGTCCTTTAAATTAAATGATGATTTGGAAACATTTAATAAAATATGCTGTATCATTGAAAAGTATGATGATTTTTTCATCAACAGTTAAATATTAGCATTTTAATGAACTGTGCTTGCTATTTAAGTTTGTATTCCTTTAACATCTTTAACACTGGGTTTTCTATGGTGAATATACATTTTATATACTTATCACAGTGATCATTATTGTATTTTTGTTAAAATTAATTTAAAATTAATAAGGTGTTTTTAAAGGAAAGGGTTAGATATGTGCATTGTGGGGACAGCCACAGACTCCTATGGAAAAAAAGAGGTAGGGGCTTGGGAGGAAAACTAGAGACGAATGTGGGGACTCCCCTGAATGAATGACAGGGGGAAAATATTTTTATCTTTTATGGAGGAAATGAGAGGGGTGTAGGAAAACAAGTTGGGCTGAATGGGGAGGAAACTCCCATAAGTGACAAATAAGGAAGCAGAAATGGGTAGGGTGGGGTGAGGTGCAGTGGAATGTTTTCAGTTTGGGGATTTACCTTGTTTTATACCATCTCATTTTAATATTTTAGTACAAGCTACCATGAACCTCTTCTGGGTAGGGCAGCATATAAAATAAATAAATATAACATATCACAAAATAGTTTATATTACATGAAAAATATGAACTAACTTGTTTCATTTTGTATAAAATACATGTCACATGTACTGCTTGATATATAGAGATGGATGATGTGACCAACCAATGTAGAAACATTTCTGTTAATAACGTAACATCATGTTAATAACGGTGCTGGAGAAAATAATGCACCCTGAAAGGTAACACCATAATATTGCACTGAGAGGACCAGTTCCTCAGCTTTTATAAATCAGTGAAGAACCTTTAATTCCAATAGAGTTATGCTGATATATGCCAATTAAGGATTTGTCCCAGTATATATTTGAATGCAACATCAAGAAATTAAAATCCAAAATTGTCTTTAGTTAAGTATCCCTAAAATATATCACCTTAAAAGTGCAGTAGTATTAAATTACAGGAATTACCAAAATAAAAAATCCAAAATACCCAGACTTTCTAGACAGCTTGTAGTAATATCAGCTGTGGATGATTCAAGGTGCTTTGTGAGGTGATCCTGAAAATAAGATTCCAGTACTGCATTTATACCAAAATACTTAGTGCAAAGGCTTCTTGTTCTTTCGATGTGTTACAACACCTGGTTCAAATATAATAAATGCCACATTCTCTCAATGCCATCTTTCATTCCATAGGACATTTATGACCGTAGCGGCATGCTGATTCCATTTCAGAAAGGCCCAAGTTGCAACATGCTGTCGTCAGAATGAATTCAGAACAATTCAGTATTTAATCTGGATAGCAGCAAAGGTCCACTGGATTTCTCACATCAGATTTAAAGCATGAACTTCTGTGCTTTAGTAAATTATTTTTGACATCATTAGAAAAAAATACAAAATAAGAACTCTCAGATAGTTGGCTTTGCGATGATTGAGCAGTTCAGTCAAATAAGAACCAAAATTTTCTTCACATGTATTCTCAGGAAATTCTGTTCTTTTAATCCAGTTCCCTTTCTGTGCAGTTATTTTTAACCATGGTGAGTGCAAAGATTTTTCTATCGCAGTCACTTAAAACCCCTCCATTAATGGCGAAAGCTCAGTCAGGGTTCTTTTTTCATTATACATTCTTTAAAAAAAATGATAAATTGCTTTTTCTTCCCAAGTCAATGCATGTCAGTTACAAATTCATGGTATCTTTCTAGGTTGAAAGGCTTGTTCTTCATGACAGGTGTCAGGACCGCTGGTGATTCAAATTAATATTAAAGGACAATAAATGAATGGCAGAGGAAATCTGCAAAATCTTCTCAATCTAAGACACTCAGCTTTGGACCTTTAATACCTATAAAATATGAATTGCTTCTAGGCAAATTATTGAAGGATTTCAAGCAGTGATATGTGAAGAGCACAAGATTCAGCTGACAGGCTCTTAGAATGCCAACCCAAATGTTTTAGATACCATCTGGACCTATAAATAGGTTCCATAGAAGAATATCATTTAGGGAGACTAGTGCAAATGAAACTGGGAACATATAATAGAAATCTGAACAGAACTTACAATTTTTTCCCTGTAAGTACACAGGTAAATTGCTTTAATAATACATTTTCTTACATATGTGTTATGGGTATTTGCATGTACTAGTTTTCATAGTAATCTCCCTCAGTTTATAAGCTTAACAGGATGAACCTGTCGCCATATTCAGGACTGAAACAAGGCAAAATGTAACTAATGCTGGATGAGAATCTGGCCTTGCAGTATTCTTTCTATTGTCTTAATATATTCTTTATTATCTTTTTAAAACTTTTACATTCTAATTTCCCTTCTTTCTTTTGCTGGGCATCTTCACTGAGCTAAGGACATTTAGAAAGCAGTTTTTTGTATTGCCGTCAATGCCAAGAGAAGTTTTGCTAAAGTGCCATCTAAATCACATGATATTATTCCCTTGTAACATGAGGAATAGTTGGTAAATCTGGGATCACTTTCTTAACTGAGGCAAATTGTCAGCTCCATTGAAGTCAGTGAAGCTAGTTTACATCCACTGAGGTTTTGAATACTTGTAAGGTCTATCTTGGCAATCCTTTTAGGCACAGATTGAAGTCTGTAGCAGGGCTTTGGGAATGGGCCAACAATAAATAACAAAGATTCAGTGGTTATCAATTAAAAAAGATACCAAAAAAGAAAAGGCTTTGGAAACACTTGGAAAAATCTAAGTCCTACATCCAGGCAAAATACATGCTTGGCTTTCTGAGGAACTTGAACCCCAGAAGATATCACCTACTGAATGAACAGAAGGCTGGCCATATGGCCATGAATTACCATGTAACTGTGCTAGAGTTAATATGTTCTATGCTTTGAAATATGTTGTAAAATAAATTTAAAAGGGAAAGAGTGTGTTTAAGCAAGGCCTCTTGTGACCAGTTGACTTAGGGCTTTATTAAGAGGGGAAGGGCATATAAGGGACTCAGTTTTGTCAGACAATTCTGATTACAGGGTTAGAAAGGCATGCCACATCTGTGGAAGGTCATAGGCTGGAAGGCACCTGACAAGGCCATCTACTCCAGGCCCTTGCTCAAGGCAGGGTCATACCTGACTAAATCATTCCAGCCATGTGTCTACATATCTCAGGATGTCATCCTCCCACTGTACTCAGCCTTGGTGAGGCTGCAGATGGTGTACTGCATTGAATTCTGGGATCCACATCTCAAGAAGGTTGTTGAGAAGCTTGAGAGAGTCCAGAGGAGAGCCATGCATGTGATCAGAGGGCAAGAGAATATGCCTTATGAAGAGAGGCTGAGAGCCATGGGACTCTTCAGCGTGGAAAAGTGCAGGCTCAGGGGGAACCTGGTGGCTGCTTATAAATATATAAGGGGTGTACATCAAGACCTGGGAGAACATCTATTTGCCAGAGCTCCCCAAGGAAAAACAAGGACCAAAGGTCATAAACTCCTCCAAGACCATTTTAGGCTGGACATAAGAGATTTTTTTTTTACTGTCTGAGCCCCCAAGACCTGGAATAGACTCTCTCCAAAAGTGGTACAGGCACGTACTCTGGACTCATTCAAGAAGCATTTGGCTGCTTCTTTTGCTGGGATCATTTGACCCTAGCTGACTTCCTGCCCCTGGGGCAGGGGGCTAGACTTGATCTTTGAGGTCCCTTCCAGCCCTAATGTCTATGAAATCTGAAACAACCTGCTCTTGAAAACTTCCAAGGGTGAAGTTTTTCTAGGTAACCTGTTCCAGTGCTTGATCACCCTCATAGAATCTCCTTGAAACTTGGCAGGTTTTGTGGCCTCACTAGGGGCCACCACCCTTGCAGTTTTCACACACCCTCTGTGGGCTAACACATACATGTGACATGAGTTTTGCTTTCAAGAATTTGGGGTGCATTTTCCCCCAAACTCCTACACCTATCTTCTTGAAACTTGTCAGGCTTCATGCTCTCAGCAGAGACAGCTAGACTACCACCCCTGCAAGTTTCCAAATCAGACAAAAAACAAAGTTTTCACTGATTTCCCATTATACCCTATGGCCGGATCTCCAAAGTGGCTCCAAAGCTTCGGAGCCACTTTGGCCAAATCAAATCGAGAAACCAATCCGGAGCTCTGGACCAGATCGCTGGCATCTGAAGTAGCCGGATCTGAAGCCAAATAGAATAGCTGCCTATTCGCACAGGCCTAGTATTTGCTTGTTATCAAATCACCCCCAGTCTTCTTTTCACCACACTAAATAATCCTAGTTCTTCTGACCTCTCCTTATAAATCTCACCTCCTAAGTGGTCCCTGTTCATTTTTGTTGCATCATTTATCTGGGGCCCAAACTTGGACTCCATGTGAGGCCTCACCAGTGCTGAACCAAGCAGAAGAATCACTTCCCTTGATTTGCAAGTGACACTCGTGTTAATACAGTCCAGTATGTTGTTTGGTTTATTCTTTTTCCTGCAGCAAGGCCACACTGTAAACTTACATTCAGCTTATGTTCTACTGTAACGGGTCCTTCTCTGTAGTACTGCAGCCTAGCCAGTCATTCCCCAGACTGTATTTTGTACATGCAATTATTCTGTTGAATCTCATCTGTTTGTGGACCACTTTTTCTAGTCTAAGTCATTCTGGATCCTTACTCTACCTTCTGGGGGTCATCTGCGTATTTACTAAGTGTGCACTCATTCCCATCATCCAAATCCTTATTGAAGATATTAAATAATACCAGACCCAGGACAGACCCTTGAGGAACCCCACTTCATCCCTCCCCCCTGCTAGACATTGAGCTACTGATGAGTACTTACAAAACATAATTCAGCCAGTTATGCATCTGCCTTATGGTACTTTCATCTTCTCTGTATTGCCTTAACTTGTTAAGGAGAGTGTCAAGAGAGGCAGTGTCAAAACTCTTCCTCCTTTCCACAGGGCCTGTTACCATCTAGAAGAAAATCAAGTTGTTCAGGAATGACTTACTCTTGGTGAATTCATGCTAGCTGTTCCTGACCATCTTATTCTCCTCTAGATGTTTCACAGTAGATTTCTTGAGGATGTGCTCCATGATCTTTCCAGGTATTGAGGTCAGGCTGACTAATCTATAGTTCTCTGGATCTTCCTTCTCCTCTTTCTTAAATGTGAGCACCATATTTAACCCTTTCCAGTTAACTGGGATCTCAGCTGACTTCCATGAGTTCTTAAAGAGGGTAGCCAATGGCTCTGAAGTTACCTCTGCCAATTCCTTTAGTACACTAGGGAAGAGGTTCCCAAACTTTTTCATATTGTGTACTCCCTTCCAAAATTACCAGCTACCCACGTACCACTATCAGCATATATTTTATATATTTATCCCTTTAAATATCAATTATTATTATTATTATAATTAAAATTAAATCTGCCATTACACAGTTTCTCAGACCTATCCCCCAAAGATGTCTTGCAAACCCGCAAGGCCATGCATACCACAGTTTGGGAACCCCTGTCCTACAGTGTATCTATTCCAGCTTTAGTGACTTGAAAGCATCTAGTTTCCCTAATAAGTTCTAACCTGGTCTACTACTTTAGGCTGTTTGTCTCCTTTCCTCTCTTTGCTCTCAACTGCACTCATCATGTGGTAGCTGCCATTATTTGTGAAGACTGAGTAAAAAAAGCTGTCGCTTTGTCATCTGTAACTAGATTGCCTTCAGCATACCGTAAGGGCAGTTGAGGACCTGGTAGCCAATGGCAGTCTTACCTGCTTACATATACTATTAATTTTTACACCAAAAAGCTGAACTGTCCAACACTTACAGACTTTGCCATAAAAAAATACAGAGACTTGCAGTTGTTTATTTTTTTCTTTCTTTCTTTCTTTTTTTTAAATAATTCTCCTCATACCTCCAGTAGCCAGAATCAGGATCTGCCTGCCTCGATCCCTTTGCAGAATCAAATTCTGTAAAGGAAATCCCCAGAACATGTTAAGGAAAAATGGTTGGGGGTTTTTTTGGTTTTTTTTAAGGAATACTGCATTCATATTTTCACAATAAAAATTAGTGAATGGTCTTTTACATTTCTCCCTGCCTTTAGAAATGTGCTTTTGGAAACCATTTCAGGGAAATATAAATAAAAGCTTGACAATTCATAGTGGACAGTAACTGTCAATAATGAGCACTTAACTCTGTGTTATTTTTCAGTTACTGTGAAGAGCCATTTACTGTCACACTCATAATCTGCATAGTACACAGTGTCTGGTTCAACCTTCATTTTATTGTAGTTGTGAGGCAATAACCTTACAGATGTCTTTCTTTCACACAGACTGAGTGCTCCCAGTGGAGTTCACCCTACCTAACAGGGAAGCCTCCTTCAGGAAAGGAGAGTTTTAAGCCTGAAGGACTACACTAAAAAACAAAAAAACAAAAAAAAGCACATACATTTTTGTAGGAAAATGTATTAATAGAGTACATTTTCAATTAGGTAAAAATCATGGGAAATGTGGAATAAGTTAAGGATAATTGATGGAATTTTCAGTGTGTAGTAATTACCCTGTTTTAAATAGCAGAAGGTTTGGATAATTGAAGCTGTACTGGTATTTTGTTATATGTTTAAGGAAACAAAACTTAGTAAATGAAAGAGTCTGTGCAATCTCCTTGCTGTTTGGTTGATTGTATACATGCTGTATACACAAAAAGCCCATTTTTCTTTGTGACAGTCCTATGAGGTAGATAAACCTTTTCTGGTTAGTGAAATCTTTGTATGTACAAACAGTGGTTAATAGAAGAATTTCTGAGACCATGACTAGTATGCTACAAAAAAGAAGCCAGATGTCCACCTGTTGAAAAATTGGAGAGTACAGAAAGGAGCAGCAAAAAATATGAGGGCTGATGAAAATACTTTCACTGAGCCATTTGATCAAAGGCGTTGCTGCCTTTACTGTCAAAGCCTGTTCTTTAAGGGATATTCTGAGAACCTACCAGTCTGGGAGGCAAGATAGGTGGGGAGAGGGGAGTTTATTCTGTTGCTCTTCTTGCTAGGCATCAACCTGTTCTTCACTGTGAAGACACAGACACTTCTGGGCATGCTCAGAAACATCACATTGGGTGATTTATTGGTGAATAAAGAGAGACCTAGGAATTTTAGGGACCTCCAGTTTAGGCAGCAGCTGAGCAAATATTTTCTTCATCCTTATTTTAAGTTAGGCATCTCAAATAGGAGAACTCAGGCACCTTATTTTTTTGGTTCTAGTTCTAAGATACAGCTCCACTTTAAAACAATGAATGGCCTCTTTTGACTTCAGTGTGAGCTGAACTATGCCATAAAGCATTTATACAACCAAGCAAATCCGTATATGTAGAATAACCATAATGATTTGAGGGAAATTGTGGATGTGGGGGCACCAGGGGGTGGGGCCAGGCAGGACAGTGCAGTGCATTTGTGCCCCCACCTGCTCCCAAGAGTGGGGCCAGGCAAGACACCTCCCCACCCCTGACACCACGGCTCCTAGGAACAGTGCCAAGCAGGACACCCCCCACCCCCTCCACAGCTTTCAAGAGTGGGCCAGGCAACCACTCTATGGCTTCTTCCCTCCCCCCCACCCCTGTATTCTCCTGCATAAATGACTTTGATTACAGTCCAGCAGAGTTCAGACCAGGGAGCAGCCCGTTGGCTGGGCTCCCCAGAGAAAATTGAAGCAGAAGTCCTGGATTGGCCTAAATCTATCTGCATGTGCCCAGCTCCTGACTCAGGAGCCAGGTACATGTGGTGGATTCCCACCAATCCAGGCCTTTTGCTTCAATTTTCTCCAACAACCAGGATGCTGAGACATCCTCCAAAATCCAAGACTGTCTCAGCCAATCTGGGACATATGTGGGTCACTCTACCTTTTAAATAAACAGTTTCATCAGTTTAACATCAGTGTATGCCTATAGTATCTTACAGCTTTCCCCAAGGGAATTAAGAGCCATAAGAGTAAAAACAGCTCCTACTATTCACTTGGGCAGGACTCTTTTTCAGGGGCCTACCAAGCTCTTTGAAAAACCCTCTGATTTCCTGAAAGCACATCCAAGAGAGATCCAGTATCCCATGAGTCCTGCTTTCTTTATACTGAGAGTAAAAACAGCTAGGTGTCTATGTAAACTTCTTTAATGTGAGACTAAATAGATTATGTTAAAACAAAAACATATCCTGGGAAACAAATGTGGGGACTTGTATTTAATTACTTACTATGGCTCTCCTCCTAGATTTAACAGTTATATGAATCTTTGGTACACTGATGCTTTGTTAAAGAATGGCTGTACTAAACACATATTTATGAAGATGGCTCTTATATAGTCTTTCTGGACTTAGTTCATCCCTTTTTATGACCTACTGGCTTTTTTATTATCCCATTCTCTCTTTTTTGCTATAAATTGTTAATTAGTACCTCAATTGCACTAGGAAAAAACTTCTATTAAATGTCACTGTCTGAGTACCGGTTATGGAGATTTACCTCTTCCAGGGATTTACAGTTCTCCATTGCTATAAAATACAGCATATTTTACATTATAAAATAGCACAGTACAGTTTATGTTAGGTTGTTCCTCAGAATCAGAGAATATATGATAGCAGCTATAAGTTGTTTATTTACAGGTCTGTGGACACTTACATAACATATTCATAATTTAAATGGTGATCCCATTAACTAAGATCTGTTATCTTAGTTCTCATTACTGGTGCTGAACTGTTATTACTCAGGAGAAAAAATGTGATTGACATCCTAAGTTTGTATTGATTAAAGCAGAACTTTCTCGTGTGCAGTTTTCTATAGTATTTCTAGAAGAAAATACCACAAAAAGAGAAATGTTTCTCAAAATGCTGGATCCTTTAGTTGTTTTCTAGTGAGAGTTAAGGTTGTTCAGCCCTCACAGGATCAGTTTTTCAATGTTGTGTGTACTCTTTCTATATGTCTTGATTTAGTCTACAGACGATTTAACCGATATCTCCAGAAGTGAATAGTGAAGGATGTTTCTAACCTGTTAGTATGTATTCTCTGCCCTGCCTTTGTCTATGTAGCCTTCTCTTTTTGGATCATGAAGGACCCTCAAGCATCCCACAGTTAGGGTTGTTTTCTAAAATAGTTTTAAAACAGAGCATAAGGTACAAGCTCACTCTAAAAGTAGATGCCAGTTGATGTAAAGCTCAAATAAGAAGTGATCAAGTTGTTTGGTTTAATTTTATTCATACATTTTTGTATGAATGTGTATGAATAGGTGTTGTAATGCTCCTGTTTATTGGACGCATGACTTTTCTTGAGTGCCCATGTAGTTAGGCCACCTCTCAGCTTTGATGTTAATGAAATTAACAGGAGGGGTTCAGTGTTATGAATAACAAGACCAAACTTGGGGTACTCACAGTTCTGGGAGAAGTTGGCTCTGGGGTTCCACCTCCCCTACACCCCAGCCACACACCAGCCATCGGTGTCAAGACGATACAATATAATACAGGCTTCCATCCAGACCTAGCTATGGTACGTGTCAATCCTAGCAGTGTTGTCTTGGCCTCCTTGAGACAGCCTCCTTAGTTCTTGTGTACAATGGGCTAATCCCTAACTTGAGTGTCACGGACCGGGGTCCTAGGGGTGGCCATGGTCTCCCCTAGTGGCCCTGCCCTGCCAAGTTTGCGTTAAAGTACTCTTATTCTTGCCCGCCATGTCTTTATCTTATAAATAAAAAGGGAGGCTGCCTTTCCATCCTCTTGGTCCTGGTGCTCTTGCTACCCCACGTCTCGCTTCTATAATGGGGTTCTGGGCACCCCAGCCTTATGGGCTATGCGTTGCTCCAGCCGCCCCTTTACCATGCCCCAAGCCTCGCTGATGTACTGGACGTTGTTTGGTCTCTCTCTGCACCTTCTCTGGTGCTCAGGCTTTCCACAGCCCCTGTCTTGCAATTGCTGCCCCCTTTGCCTCGGGGCTTCTTGCTGCCTCAGGGCTCAGGTGGCCATAGCCATGCCTGGCCCCTTTGCTCTAGGGCTGAGGTCTGCACACACCAAAATGCTGCATCCTCTCTGGCACATTTCACACTGCCCCGTCTCTCTGGGGCTGGGGTTCCAACACCACTGTGGCTCCCCTATGATGCCTCCCCCAACCCCTAATAGCCTCACCCATACCACCAGTCTCTCACCACAAACAGAGGACTCAAGCCCTTAGGCTGTAACATAAATCTAAGCCAGCTGGCTATAACAACATTCACCACTCCAGGGTTTCTCTGTCTCTCACCAGTATCGCCTTCTTCAGTCATTCCGGCCCTTTCCTTTTCCTTACTGCAGCAGAACTCCTATCCCATAGCTGCTGATAGGGAGCTGCCTGCTTGGCCTCAGCTTGGGTTTAAATGGGAGCCAGGCCCTGTCTCTTCCAGTCAGCTGACTCCACTGGTTGCCCTAGCAACCAGCACCTGTGCCTCTTTATTGCTACTCTGGCTGCCCTGGTAACCAGCAGCTGAGCCCCCCACTCATGGCTAAGGTGCTCTCCCTCACTGTTCCCATTCTAAGGAGCAGGGCACCTGTGTGTTCTGCAACACACCTCCCCTCTTTATAGGAGCAGAGCACTGAAGTGCCCTGTGACATTGAGCCCTAGATGACGGCTTTAGGTGGGTCCTGACCCTAACAGCCCTACAAGTAACTTGGCAAAATAAAATAATAAAAAAAACAAAGAACAGCCTCCACTCTTGAGTGGCTCCCTTTTCTGGGCAAAATGCCCCTGCAGGCTTCAGGAAACTCTCTGTATTCCCCTACAGGAGTTCTGTCTAGCCAAATGTTGAGGCCTGGTTTTCCAGTCTCCACCCAGTGGAGTCCTCTTGACTCTGTGCTAATTGAGCCCTCATGTATCTGACACCATGCTGCCTAGGTGCCCCAAAGCTGCCTCTGACCCAGCCTAAGCTGGCCTTGAGGTTCCTCCCTCCTCTCTACTGGCACTCCAAATGCCTTTTAAATTCCCCATGGCACTCCTGAAGGCTGACATCATCAGCCTGGCGCCGTCCAGGTTGATTGACAGGGAGATTTTAAACTGCAGTAGTGGCACCAGACGTTACCACAGCTCCACCAATTCCTGCCACCTTGGTAAGTTATTTTGGTTGTTGTGGGCTTGCTTAGCCTGTACGGGGTCCACAGGGGTGCTGGTAGGGTATCTCAGGCCCCTTTCATTACAGGTGTCTTTGAAATTAGATTCTGACTGAAAACAGTCTTTGGGCAATCTCACTTTTCTTTCTTGAGTAATATTTAAGAAAAAAGCATTATGTATCTCTACAAAAATAGTAAGACTTAAAAAAAAATCTTTAATTGTGTTTCCATTCAGTGCTGTGCACACAATTCTGATTGATGGAGTGGATAAAATAAAATATTTTCTGTGAACAGAAGTGCTCCAGCCTCCCAAAGGATACCTTGCACATCCACAAATATAAGCCTAAGCTTCTAAAAAAAACTACTATAGATACATTCACCTAGTAAAAAATCTAGATCTAACATTATACTTGGCCCATACTCAATCTGTAGACTTTTAAACTGTGCTAAGTTAGAATGTTCTGGTAGCAGTTGAACATTAAATGTTAATACTGTTTCTTGCCTGAAGAGGGCTAGTGAGCAGCGATGTGGCTAGCCGCTGGGACGCCTGGGCTCTATGTCTGTCTTATTTAAGGGTGGGGGTAGGAGAAGTGCATCTTGGGATGCTGGAGGACTGCTGATTGCTTGTTTTATCTCCATGGAGCAGACTGAAGTCACCTTAACATGAGCAAAATCAAGAGTTAACCCTCACTTGAAATGGCATAACTTTGAGATGTTCAGAGGGCACTTAGCACAAATTAATGAACTTTAATGTGCACATGCTCATGTTTTAAGCACCCTTGTATGGTCTAAATGTTATATTTTCATTGACTTCATTTTCTTGGTTTGTGTTGAATATTTATATCGGTATCAAGACTACCTTTTTGCAAATATATAATATGACCTGTGTGTTATAATGTACATTCATCAGGAAAAATCATGCTGCAAAAACACAAAACCAAAAAAAAAAAACAAACCCTGAAAAAACAAAAAATGCACCCTCAGCTTTAAAAAAATATCTTTTCAAGTGTCGGTTATAACGCCTTTTGGCATGAACAGAGGTTATTTTCTCATTCTTATAGTACCCTATTTAACAAGTCTAAGACCAGTGGTATAAAAACTGTTTGGAAACTTGTATTGCTACTGCCTGTGCTTTTTGATAAGCAGAGGAGTTTGGTCTCCAGGGCTTTAACTCTGGAAACTCTCATGAGCACTAAATTTATATTAAATTTTAAACAGCTGAGAACCAGACATTCTCTGCTACTCTATAATGGACACAATCCCACACAAGACAACACTGAAAACCTTACTGAAAAGATGGGCCTCATTTTTTATTACACATGCAAATCGGGTAATTACCTGGTGGTATGCAATTGCATGCACATTTTTACTTGGATAATTCTAAAAATTGGGCCTCAGGTGTTTAATGTTACTCTTTCTTCACACATGCCACTCACTCAATTATTCATTTTAATGTCTTGCTTTCAAGTATACAACTGTATGAGCCTTCACACAGCAGGACGTTCTGTCTGTTGAAAGTGTAAGAATATGTTAGACAATTTCATGTACTCAGAACAGAAAAAAATAATAGTTTTCTATTTACTTTTTAATGCCATGATTTGTTGTGTAATAAGAATAATCTCACCATTGTGGAATACTGGCAAAAAAAGTTTTGAGATTGATTAAATGCCTTAGCTTTGCTTTGGCCATTAATCAAACTTGGCAACCATTTATTGCTTTGAAAAGTGAAAGGCAGTAGAGATAATCCCTTAAATATAACAAATCCTTTAAACATAATAAAATATAAATACTAACATAGTGATCTTTGAGCTCTAATATTGTAATATATTGGTGGTAACTGTTTTTCCTAGTTGCTGCATTCTTACAAATCAAGATTATTTACTTTTGCATATTCTTTTTGAAAGCAAATTTAAATTTTGGTTTCTATGTAGGAAAATCAATGAATGGCAAAACATTTAAAGGCAATTATAGATTCTGTCAAATGTATGTGTATACAGTTCCAAGTATGGTGTTTGGGAATACTGAGCAATTATTACTAATTACTTAGATAATGGAAGGGGCAGCCGAGATAGACATGCATAACATTTTTGCAATGGCTCCCAGACAGACTATAGATACCACACAAGCTAGTCATGTCATGATTCAGGAAAATGGGGTTATCTCTTTATATCTCTCTATCTACTATGTTTGCCTTTCATGAGAAAAAAATGCAGTTCAGGAGGCATTTTATTTGGTACAATAGCATAGGAAGTAAATAGGAATTTGGTGAGAGCAAATCTCGTTGCATTTATTTTTCTAAATATGACAATAATTATATACAACATCAAAATTCAGTGACCTGAACCCAGACCTTAAGGCAAATTGCATATTATTTTTGCTTGCATTATAATTTAATATATAGCATTAGTGTTAGCAGTTAGATATAAGGATTTAGAAATGGCCTCTATTCAAGTTTCTGTGAAACAATTTAATGTTAATATAGGAGTAAATGCAAGGGTAGAACCAAGGGTAGAAAAGTAAACCATATAGCTGAAATTAATTATCATAACAAGACATGATGACCATAGAGATGATGAGAAACAGTGATAATAAATGCTTTATTTTTCTGGCAGGCAAGGTTCTTTGAGTAGATGTGATATCTTTTATTAGATCAACTGAGTAGTTGGAAATAAGTTCTTAGCAAGTTTTTGGGCACAGTCACCCTTTTTTAGGCATAGGGAGTCTCTGCTGTTCTGAGACTCCAAGAAATGAAAGAAGCTAAAAGTGTGGCAAGGTGTCAGTGAATATGTAAATAGGTAAAATTAGAAAGACAAACGGTGAGGCAGAGAGGTGGAGCAGACTGGGGAGGTGGAAGGAGGAAGAGAGCAGGGGAAAAAAGGCTGAAGGGAGGCAGTGTAGTAATAGAGTACAAGGTAGAAAAGAAGCTGTCAGGCAGGTACCTGGTGAATTAGATGTCAGGCAGGTTGTAATGTGTCATAAAACCAATGTCTATATTGAGTCCATGATTTTTTGTATCCAGTAGATTTATGAAGTGAAGTTTCTAGGCTCATCTACGGAGGGTATTTTGTAAGTTCCCATATTTTTCTGGTTCACTTTATTTTATTAATCCTTATTTTGAATAATTTCATTTAAAATATGTTTTCTAATTAAATTTTTGTGTATCCAAAATGAAGAAAGTATTTACTGAAGTACTATGTTTCTGAGTATTTTGTTTTGTCTTGAGTCTTTGATTCCAAATGTTAGGAACTCCCCTTTCCCACTGATCTTTGGCTCTCTCACACCATGCTTTTTGGGTTTTAACCTATGTTATCTGTGTTTCTCCCCAAACTACCGCTGCCTCATCCCTTTCTAGAACATCTCCTAGGATCTTGTGATCTCAGTATAATCTCTTGAAATATCAAAACAGTGAAGTTCCTGCAGAAGCCTCTAATTCTAAAAGGAAATTGTGGGAGGAGAGACAATCCTGTATGTTGATATATGTAAAGATACAGGTTTAGAAGTTAATTGTATTCTAAGAAGAGGATGCTATTTCTAGAGAGTGAAAACCTCAAGAAACTTCTCAAAATGTGCTGGGATACAGTATTGTTACCATCAATTAGAAGAGAAATGTGGTATGCCAAAGAAAAGTAGGGTTCAGTCATGGAAGAGACTTCATCACTAGAACCTCTCTCCTGAGGGATAAGACAAAGCAGAACAAAGGGAAACAGTCAAAGCAGGCAATACAAATTTAATCTATTAAACCGACTCTTCTCAGCCGTGACATACCAACAGGTACATTAAGCAAAGACATGTCCCCAGCTGTCAATGGCAAAAAATCAAAACAAACCCCTATAAAGCAATTGTTCTGAATGTTCACAGGCAGAAGACAATAGAGGTTGCTGCCTCAGCCTTCAGATGTAACTCATAAATAAAACAGCCAAGGCTTCAAAGGAGGCCACCACTAAATTCTGAGGCCAAAGATACAGCAACAACTGAAAACAGTAATTGGAAGAAGGAAAGACCAATAGGGTGCGTCCACATATGCAAGCATGTGTGCTTACAGCAGCTCAAATAGAAGTGGTGCAAATTTGAGCTGGGGCTTTTTGCTTCAGTGTATGTGCTTGGACATGCAATTTGTTGTGGAGCAAATTTTGCCACTTGGGGCAAAATAACCCTGCCTGGCTCCTCCTGGATCTACAGTCAGGGAGAGCTAGAGACTGGGGCCAGCACCTGTGCTGTCCCCAGCAGTATAAAAAGCTGTCCTGTCCTGGCCCCATCCATAAAAAAAGCTGCCCTGGCAAGCAACTCAGGGCTACTTGCTCTGAGGAGCTTCTGGGACCTGGCCACTTGGTACCTGGGGACACTACCCTTTGTGCGCTCTGGATTGCTGCAGCAGTATCCCAAATAAATATATAATCGAGAGAGACAGCAACCAGTTGGGCAATGCTTTATTGGTCTATTTACAGTGTTAAAGCAATGTGGAAGCCTACCAATGTCTCTATCATCATGATAAAATACATTCTAAATACCTATATGTGCTGATGTGTACTTTTGGTTTTCTTTGCACATGATGGGTATGTGATAGGGGGATGTGGTGTTTGCAGGAAGGGGGTGGAAAGGTGTGTGGGGGAAGGCTGGTGGGTGTGTGTGGAGGGATGTGGGTTGGTGTGTGGGTAGGTGTGGGGTGATTACTGGGGGGACTGTGGGTGTGGGGGACCCTGTGGGGGGGCTGCTCAGGAGAGGTGGGTCCCTTGGCCCCCAC
>NW_017728907.1:64666485-64670676 GCF_001723895.1 Crocodylus porosus | reverse complement strand
ATCCCCCACAGGGCCCCAGCCCCACAGCCCAGGGCCTCAGGCACCCTGGAGGGCCACAGCCCCCCCCCCCCAGGTTTCTAGGCACCCTGGAGGGCCGCAGACCCCCCTGCCCAGGGCTCATAATGTACCTTTAGCAGCAGCAGTAGGAGTAGGGTGCTCTAAGCAATGGCAGCAGAACCCAGTGCAGCACACAGGGGCCACATGCCATGCCCAGCCAGGTCCTGCCAGCCCTGGGGACTGTCTGCCACCTGGCTGGGCCAGAATCTGGTATGGCACACAGTTCCATGGAAGTAGGGCCCTGCTACAGGCCCATGGCAGTGGGCCCATGGCAGCAAGACCTGTTGTGTGGACCATGCACCGCACCCAGATGGGTTCTGCTGGCCCTGGGTCTCCTGCTGCCTCCCAGCCGGCCTGGCCAGGTGACAGGAGCAGCCCCAGGGCCAGCAGGACTATGTGGGTGTGGTACACGGTACCCGCGCACCACACCAGGTCTTGCTGTTATGGGTTCAGCCTGCCTGGGTGGCAGAAGGGCCCTGAGGGCAGCAGGACCTGGCTGGGCATGGCATGCGGTCACTGCACCAGGTCTTGCCTTTGCCCCTCTGTGCCTGCAGACTGAGTGGTGGTGCACAGTGGAACCTGGCTCAGCGCCTAGTGGCCCACTAGTCTGGCTTTGCACCAGAGCAGGTCACATTGCTCCAAGAAGCATAGGTCCTGTGCACACCTCCCGGAGCCCTGTGACCTATTCTGGTGCAAAGCTGGACTAGCGAGCCACATGGGGCTGGGCCAGGTCCATACCCCCACAGAGCTCCCCAACCCCACCCCAAATCCCCCCTGCCACCCCTCACCTACCCACACCCATGAACCCTCCCCCCACACGCACACTTACCTTGGACAGTACCCGGGGCTGGAGTCAGCAGGAGAACAAAAGAGATGCTCTGGCTGACACCTGAGCATCTCTTTTGGAGGACTGACTCCCTGGCATGGTCTGGGACTGTGCCTTGCTCTGCTCTTGTGCGGAACAGTTTTTTTAGACCCCTGGGTATCCAGGGGTCTAATTTTCTCCCCACACTGCAAGTTTGCAGGACAGGGAACCTTTTTTCATTCCCACATGTGCCTCTTGTCCCGCCTGAAAAGGGTTTGAGATGAGGCAAGAGGCATGAGTGTGCTTGTCTGGATGTGCCCACAAAGGCTATGGTAGAAGTATCTAAAAGAAGGTATCCTACAAAGGCCCAGAGAAACAGCAGAAAACATCTGGTGTGCCATTTCTGCAAAAATGATACTTTGCTGACAACAGTCTTGAAAGCATTTGGGGAGGTTCTAGATGTCCTATGTTAGGAAGCTAAAATACAAGAATAGAAACTCTGAGTATCCAGATTATAAAGAAATGTGGATTGCATTATATAATGTAATTTTTTTTTCACTGAATCTGCTTCCTAGAAAGTAGAGATTAGGGTCTGCTGCCAACCTTTCATCAGGCTCTTTTATTAACATTTATTAGAATTCATTGTGCAGCATCAAGCATGCACCATATGGTCCCAATGGGTGCATACAAATGTACTAACTTTCTGACAGTTAAGCTGACAACTTTTTAAAGTTGACTTAACTGACTTTTAAATTGACTTAGTACACCTCCAAGCTGTATTATCTTGAGTCACATTTGTTAAGTTGATTTAGCTCAAGATGGCTGCCACTGTATCAAGGAGCTGTATGTGTGTATGCTCGGATGTGGTTTCATTCAAGTTGATGTAGTTAAATCAACTTAGTTAAGTCGTCTTAATTTAAGTCAACAGTATGTGTGTACGCACACAAAGTTACCATGATGTAATATAAGCCAGTGAAAAGTAAGCATGTTCCATTCTATTGCACAGCTTGTCTTCATGTCATTTGCATTGAGACTTTAGTGCTTGAATTCCTCTATAATAAACAGTAGTAGAACTAACATGGAACGAACAGGGCATCAGCCCTAGGTGGTGAAGGGGCTTGTTATGCCTTTGTTAGTGACAGTTAATAGATTTGGACCATTGATAATGACCATTCTCACAGCATCCCCATTTTGTGATGTGCTGATTATTTCTTTGCTGCTGTGTCCTCACTTAAAAGGAAGGAATAATATATATTTCCAAGAATGGCACAGTGTATAAAATAAGAGTTTTACTTTGCGATTCTGGTGTGAAATTTACCCTTGGTTTTTAATTGCCTTGAGAGGCTGTTTCAATGAGAGCAGATTCAGAAGGAAACAGTATGTCCCAGAGAAAAGGAGGGAAACCAACATAAAAAATAAGTTCCTTTCCCAGTAAAGCAACTGCAGAGACTCCTATTTATTCCTCTGATTCCTTGCTGGTACTGGCAATGCTCCATAAAGTATCTTATATTTATTTTTGCATATGATGTTTAATTTATTCTGACCTTTAAAGACCATAACAAACATCTTGATTATCCCAACAAGTGACAGACTGTTAGAATGAAATTTCAGCTATATGAACATTAAACATGTGCGGTGGATGTAAATGCAGATACATTCCTGCTTCGTATTATAACAATTATGTGATTTTATTATACGGTAATATTTGAACATTTTTAATAGTGGCATGACACAAAAGGACAAGTAATAAGGAAATTAAATAATAGAATGTGGGATCTGAGGAATTCACCCAAATTATTATATTATGTAAATTTGAAAATCAGGAGGTGTTAAATGGATAATATTTTGTTTTTTTGCAACAATGTTTTGGCAGCAGATAAGGAAACACACAAAACTTTAAAAAGCATGATTATATTGGTTATATCATAGTTAGGGCCCATTCCCATTAATGTTAAATGGAAAAGCTGCCAAGCACTACATTTTGAAAAATATTGACTTCAGCATGAGCAGAAACAGGCACTCTGTTATCTGAACAAGCTGTTGCATTTAAGTTGTCCTTGCTCTTCTAGGTATTAAAATACAGAGACATGTTTTCTAATTTAGCTCTGTCTATTTAAAAAACAATATTCTGAATTCCAAGGGTTGAAGGATTCTGCCTCCCTAGAGGCAATCCTCTACATGAAGTATTCATCACATCCAAGTGGAAGGAGGGGAATCTGTTTTCACATAGGTATGTTCATAAGATTGAGATTCATGCTAGTGTGGGACCAGGGTCTTGAGGGTGGGGCAGGGAGTTAATGCTGGGATAGTGTTAAAGGTATATATATCATGCTAAGTGGCTGTTAGGTAGAAAGAGTAATACAGTCTCCTTTAAACAGAGCCTTGTTACAAAATAAAGTGAAATATGAGACACACATAGGATCATAGGGAAAGGGCATAAAAGCTTAACACTGGTGCAATCAGCCTTTATACTGGTAGGATACATACAATGCAGCCATCTGCCAGTGTTAGTCACTGTACTTTGGCATAAAATTGCCCTGTGAAGAAACTCTAGAAGATATACAGTTGTGTAAACTGGTGATATTGTGTCCATCTAGGGAACACTGTCAGCATAACCCCTCTACTAAATAATGGTCTCCCACAAGGATCAATACTTGCACCAGCACTTTTTAATGTATACATAAGTGATCTTCTTGTCACCAGTGGCCAGAAATTTGGCTATGCTGATGACCTGGTGCTTGCTACTTAAAGAAGGACCTAGGCTGAAGTCCAGACAGATCTTTGCAAAAACCTCAAGTTACCTGAAGAATAATTTGCAAGTTGCAGACTCTGCCCAAACCTGAGGAAAACTGTCATCATGTCATTTCACTTAAAGAATACCCACACCAACCAGAAACTCACCCTCACTTTCTGTGGAGAAGAGGTTAAGCATGAGACGTTCCCAAAATACTTTTGCATAACTCTTGATTAGAGCCTCACTTTTCATGAACATCTACAGGAAGTTGTTAAAAACGTTGCGCATAAACTGGCCAGAATAACATGGGGAGCAAATGCAACCATGCTTCGAATGGCCACCCTAGCCTTTTTTTTGTGTGCAGCAAAATATTGCTCCCTAGTCTGGTACAAAAGTGTGCACAAAAAGGTTGTTGATACACATCTAAATGCAGCTATGTGGATTATTCATAGATTCATAGATTCATAGATGCTAGGGTCGGAAGGGACCTCAATAGATCATCGAGTCTGACCCCCTGCATAAGCAGGAAAGAGTGCTGGGCCTACATTACCCCAGCTAGATTCACATCTAACCTTCGCTTGAAGACCCCCAGGGT